>NC_073693.1:46398922-46423922 GCF_029784155.1 Uranotaenia lowii
AGAATGGATAATTCTTTTACGAATCAGTAAATTGAGTAGTACTATACAACACAATTGAATATGTATTACAATTTGTCCTTGAACTTATACTTTTAAATGTGCTATTGTAATTTCAGTTAGGATTAAAAAAAATAGTTGTTTTGTCATCTTTTTCTCACAAATCTTTTGGTGTAGAATAAAAAAAAAAGTTAGTTAAAAATTAAATTAAAAAATTTAGTTATACAAAAATGTACGCTAAAGATAAATGTCTAATAAGGAAGATATTTCTTGATAATGAAATACAAATCCACAAGAAATTTAAATCATTCAATTTTTAATACTCTCTTTAGAGTTTTCTAATAAAACATCATTTTCTTTATTTTTCAATCAGTGTAAAAAAGCACATGACACATACAGGTCTACTTCAAGTTCACCTTACTCTTAATTTTATGAGCAATGCAATTTTGCAAAAATTTATAAATATTCTGATATGCTTTCATTAATCAATAGTCTATTACAATAACGTTCACACCTGAAACCAGGCGATCTGAAACCAAAATCAAAATGAATAAAATGCTGAAGATTTTTTCTCTTATGTAAATATTGCAAATTTTTACAACCATTTTGATTAGATAAAATAATCTTCAGATCCATGTAAAATTAAAAATCCAATACAATAATCAAAAGGAATTCCTTTCATTTCATCTTCGCCAATAATAATGAAGGCATTGGCCGAAGCTATACTGGTAAAACCCATTATGAAATGCAACATTAGCCACTATTTTTTTCTAAACAAAAATGTAGAAAAAACAAAAAAAAACATTAAGATACACTTACGAAAATGGAAACTCCGGTAACTCACCGAAGACCTCAAACGACTTGCGGGCTTGTAAATCACTTGGAATTTGCCAAGGTCTGTTCAAAAAATGAAAATGACACTGATAACTTTTTTTCTAAGTATCTTTCAAATATTTCCGTTCTCTTTTTGTGTGTATTTCATCACATTTAAAAACAACGACAATCATCGCAATAAATTTATATCACTTTATCATAGTTTAAAAAAAGTTTTTTTTCCTTTTTGAATCACTCTAATAATTGAATCCAACACAAAACGCTTTAGAAAAGCGAACACCAAACAACATTTCTTGCCTTTACAAAATGGCTTTAACCAACGCACAAAATGGTTATGCGCGGACATTTGTCCTCCTTAACTGATGATAACGATGTCGGAAATCACCGAAACTATTGGGACGAAATTTTCCGTACCCTTCATTTGTCTTAACACCGAACTTTTCCGGTGACCTGGGGCGAACCATTCACCAATCGGATAGGTGGCAAATACCGGCAAAATTATTCACCTGATAAACTTTTTTCCTTCTTTTCAAACAATTGGCCACTAAACTTATCGCCAATATACACAACACTTTCATCATCGTCGCCACTTTTATGTTTTAACACTAGATTTCGGATATAATTAAAAACGCGTATAACTTAGTTTGAAGCCAGAACTAAAAGAGACCAGCTCTTCCAGTTGCTAGTTTATTTATGCTTTTCCAGAGCTATTGTTTTCATTCGGTTGTTTGTTTAGTTCGGCTGAGCGTTAGCACGAGCGGACACGCTTAAATAAGATTAGCTTGTCTTGGATACAACACGATCTAGTACCTACCAATTCCAAAGCAACATCTTTGTCCAAAACGTTTTGTGTGAGCCATGTCCCCGATGGATGAAGATGTTGACATCGTTCCTGCTGCAATTTTTTCGTTTGTGTTTTGATCATTATTTGTTTATAGCTTACGCTAGGGTTACCATTATTTAAACAGTAGTTTAAGGTGGCCGGTATGATCGATCTCGATCGTATTGGTCACCTTGATTTGAGTTATTAGTAATATTATCAAAACCCCTCGTACCGTTTGCCACAAATTTGAATTCCAAATGTTGCCAGCTCGTTATTGGTTTTTTGTATTTGTATGAATGTTTAAGCGCCAAAAACTGTAATTTTAAATAGAAATAAAAGGAACGATCTCTTTCGTTTTTACCCGTCGACAAGAAAACATCTATCTTTTACCCATCCGAAATGGTCCGCCCAAACAGAAACCATTCCTTTCTTGCAGTAGGAGCATTGAATTGACGATATAGGAAGGGAGGAGGAGAGCTTCCATACATTTTATTTGCACAACCCGAGAATTTATCTAACGAATAGACAAAATTTGACATGGGAAATTATGTTGATATGGTTCTATGATTATTTGAGACACCACTCTTCTTCCAGTGAGTAGGATCATACGACGAGGGGAGAATGGCCCAGAAAAGTTTTTTTAGCATAAGTTCTCAATTTATGATGACGAAACCAGCAAATGGAAGGTATTTAAGTAAGAGATATGTTTCTACGATTGTTATAGATCCTTACGTTTTGCTCCACACTGCAAGAGGGTAAAAAAGGAAGGGGTTCCATATAAATTTTGTTCTTAAGCTTAAAACTTATCAACCAATGGGATCAAATTTTATATAAAGGCCCTCTGAGCCAAAAGGGATATAAGTGCATAAAAGCTTATTGCGAGAAAACACGCTTTTAAATTGATGTGTTTGGCCATTTTCCATATATTTTTCGAGAATTTGTATTTTTCTATCAAATGTAAAATAATGTTAAAAAATTATAAAAATCCGAAAAAATCATCAAATATAGTTTGAAATGGGAAGAATGGTTTGGCATCTTAACTCAAAATCGATCATTTTGTCATACCCCTTTGGCTCTGAGAGCCTCATATGAGGGGGTTTTTGGGTATGATTATATTAGAGACCCCGACTTCATTCCAGCAATGGAAGATGGGAAGGAGAGGTGGGCTTTCCAGTTTTTTGGCATAAATCGGGAACATATCAAGCAATGAGATCATATTTTATAAGATAGGTTGTTTGCGCATGAATAATTTGAGACCCTTCCATTTCAGGGCGAAGTCGGGAAGGAAGAGACAGGTTTAATTCATATTTTATTTGACATACCTACCTCGAAAACTCTTATAAACAAAATGGAGCCATATGTGGCGTTGAGTCGTGAGCCTTTCCCGCATAATTAAAGGACTTTTGAAGCTTATAAAAACAGATTTAAAATTTCAAAGCTTGAAAACAAATTAAGAGAGTTTCTGAAAATCAATTCATGTCATCTTTGTATTGCAATTTGAAACTTCAGCGCTGCATCTCTCATTCCATAGCGGTGACTTTTGATTTATGTTGGAATTTGATTTTAAATCATACTCACAAAACAATTTAATTTTGAAAATTTCAATTATTTTTGAAAGGTGTAGCAAAGCATACCAGGTCAGCTAGTAATGATATAAATTTTGTACTGTCATTAACATTTAAAATTTACAGAAGTTACAAAAAAAAATTAACAAAAACAACCAAAGTAACACAAATGAAAGAAGGCTTAAATTATGATTATTCATATGATAGCAATGAAAGAAAAAATATGTTTGTCAAAAATAGCAAAACTGGCTGGAATAAATATAATTTATTTGTCATTAAAAAAATAATGTAAATTGCAAAAATGATAACATAGATAAAAATTCATTAAAAATATAGAACTGACAAAATGGAAGTTAAACGAAAATTACAAAAATGTGAAAAATGACAAAAGTACAAAAAAAAATAAAAACAACCAAAATGAAACAAAAAAAGATCAAAACGACAAAAACGACTAACATCAAAAAGTATATGAGGAAAATTAAATAAAAATTAAAAAAATGACAAAAATTCAAACAAACCAAAATGTCAGAAAATGACAAAAGTGCTTAAAACTTATAGAAACGAAAAAGTGACACAAAAGAAAAACTTTAAAAAAATTACAAATATGAAGAAATTAACGACAAGAAAAAATTACAAATTGGCGAAAATGATAAAAAGACAGAAATAAAAAATATTTAACAAAATTATACCCACTAATTATTTTGTTGCTCGTTTGTTCTGTTTTTTAACTTTTTTTTTATTTTTTTTAAGTAATTTATTTTTTTACCTTAGATGACAGGCAATAGCAATTTGGCTATGTGGGCGTTCAAAAAGATTCCTGTTAGTGGGATGATTTTTGAGGAAAAGTGTTAAAGATATAGACAAAATAAGGATTTAAAAAAACTTCAATCAACTCTGATTGGTCAGTTGTTCTCGGTGCTAAGCACATACACTGTATCAAAAAAATTGTCCGTACAGCACGTACCTTGAAATCCAAACAATCAAAAAGTGCACTTTTTCAGTCAATAAAAATACTACAATTACATCATTCGCTGCAGAAACTAGTCCTTTTCGTAGATCAGTATTAAAAATGTTTATGAATGAAACCTTAAAAATAATTCAAATAATTTTGTATAGAAAGTCCCAAAATCGACGTCAAAAAATTGTCCGTACACTGAGGCCTTTGTCAAATTTTAGTCAAGAAAACAGTTATGTGTCAGTCTGTCAAACGCAGAAACGTGAGTTGAATCTCAGCAAACACAATTTCTAGTGGTCTGAGCGATAAATACGCTAAAATGAACGGTAATTAGCATAAATTAGTAGATTTCAACTATTTGTGGATTAAATTAACAGGAAAATGTCTGCTCCTCTCAAAAAAATTCCCGTTGACATCCGGAAACTGATTGTTGACCTGAAGAATGACGGTAAAAGCTTGTCCGAAATTGCAAGTATAGTAAAACGGCCACGATCGTCAGTTCAGTATGTCCTTCAGAACTTTAAGACTACTCCAGGAAGAGGCCGCAAACTGAAGCTTACGGATCGTCACCATCGCATCATTGTCATGGAAATCAGTCAGAATCCTAAAATCAGTGCCCCGAAACTAGATGACAGCCTGAAGAATTTTGAAAACATACAGGTTAATCCTCAAACGGTACGGACATACTTCATGAGAAAAAATACCGAGCGTTTCCGGCGTTTTCGGTAGTTGGGCGCACCCTTCGGACCCAACAGCGTCCGATTAACAAGCGAGTACTATACTGAAAACAAGGGAATAAATATCAGTAGTAGATTCTCGATCAAAAGCTGGGTACCGGAGGGGAATAATTTGAGATCTTTACTCATCATTTCTTTCTTGAATGTCGAAAATTCTGTAACCAAATATATTTAGGTATTCAGTTATTTCACACTCGACATGAGGGAAAAATTTCGACTTGAGGGAAAGGCTTCTAAGTTAAACCGTTGCAAAAATTTATGATTCACAACCTTATCAATACTCGGAAAAACGCTTCTAAAACCGCACCGCTTCGCTATCAAAGATCAATTTGAGATATGATCGGTAAATTAAACGGATGAAACGCTCATAAAATCGCGCTCATCATAGCTAATGCCCCGATAACGGTGTTAACCCACGCGGTTCGGTTACCCACTCGCGGATAACGACGATGATGGGAAAAAAAGCATCTCATGAAAGGCTCCAAACCGGCACACGCGAGTCTCTCATAAAAATCGCTAACTTATTGACCACACTTTAGCGCAAACTTACGATGCCATCGGTCAAACCGTTCGACCGCAGTCAACAGGAAGCAAGGAATGTTAACTAGCGCGTAGAACTGGCCAGGCCAGGATTAGCGACGTGAGTGACTCTTAATCCAACTAATAAAGTATCTATTTTTTCTCCCGTTTATAAATTTGAAAGGTGCTTTTCTAGCTCTCCAGAGGTAAGGTAGGGACACCTAAAGATGTCATTTATCTACATTCCGTAAAATAATATAGGAAATATTCTCCCGCAATCAACTTCCGGTAACAACACCCTATACCGTATTAATGGTTTTCATGAGATTAAGTGTCCTAATGAACGTTCTGAAATCACCTGTTGGACCACACTCTCGTCCTAATGGGGCTGCTGCTTGATGATGGTCGCATTTTAATGAGGAATCAATTTGAGCATCTGCGGTCTCCGGCTAAAATAATGATGGTTGCGATTGCAAAAGTGCAGTTTTTTATGAGCTGCGCACTGTCAATGAGGTGAAAATGGGCCTGTAAGAGAGAGAAGGAGATTAAAATCACGATTTTATGTTTCCTGTCGATATTATTGAGGTAAATCTTTGGGCTCAAGAAAATCTTCTTAATTGAATCAAAGCAATTCACTTGAGATATGTTACAAATGCTCGATAACAAAGCAATTACATTCAAACAGCGAATTTAAATTCTTGGAACCATAAAAATCATCACATGATATTTCGGTTTTCAGAAGTAAGAACTAAAATTCAGATTTCAGATTCATGGATTCAGGTTTCAGATTTTTCAGAATCAAAATTTCAGATTCAGATTTCCGATTAAGATTCAAATTTTAGATTTTCAATTCAGAAGTAGAGTAAAGTAGTTAAAATTTCATTTAAAAATTCAGATTCAGATTAGTGATTCTGATTTCAGATTCTAGATTTAAAAATCTGATTTCAGATTCAAATTCCAAATTCTGATTTCAGACTTCAGATTCAGATTTAAAATTCAGATTTTAGATTCAGATTTCAGATTCAGATTTTAGATTCAAATTTCAGATTCAGATTTCAGATTTTAGATCTCAGATTCAGATTTCAGATTCAGATTTCAGATTCAGATTTCAGATTCAGATTTCAGATTCAGATTTCAGATTCAGATTTCAGATTCAGATTTCAGATTCAGATTTCAGATTCAGATTTCAGATTCAGATTTCAGATTCAGATTTCAGATTCAGATTTCAGATTCAGATTTCAGATTCAGATTTCAGATTCAGATTTCAGATTCAGATTTCAGATTCAGATTTCAGATTCAGATTTCAGATTCAGATTTCAGATTCAGATTTCAGATTCAGATTTCAGATTCAGATTTCAGATTCAGATTTCAGATTCAGATTTCAGATTCAGATTTCAGATTCAGATTTCAGATTCAGATTCAGATTTCAGATTCAGATTTCAGATTCAGATTTCAGATTCAGATTTCAGATTCAGATTTCAAATTCAGATTTCAAATTCAGATTTCTGATTCAGATTTCAGATTCAGATTTCAGATTCAGATTTCAGATTCAGATTTCCTATGGAAGTATATAATAGAATGTACGGTTTTGAACAATAACAATGAGTAGGTTGTCCAAATCACTGATTTCGGGCATTTTAAATAGGCACACGATATATATTAAAATAGAACCCCTATGTAGACTTAGCATAGTTTGTCAAAGAGGCTGACCAGAATAAGTGATTAGGTTTTAGAAGAACAGCATTGTGCATTTCCAGTTCTTTTGATAAGTAGACGATATCGATCAAGATATTAAAGCTAGATTATTACTGGTTTGAGCTAGGCTTCATATTATATATTGATAGATAAAATGAACTAATATCCTATTTTTCTTTTCTTTTTTTCTCTTTTTTTTTCTTTTTTTTTTCTTTTTTTTTATTTATTTGCATGTGACCTTCTGATGATGACGAACGAGCCTTCAAGCCATATCCTCTCAACATTGGACCCCTAAGATGGCTTCGAATCCCAAGGATTTAATGAACACCTATAACAGTGTTCTATAACATGGTGAGAGCGTTCTATTTTATTTTATTGTTTCAAATTATATATAAATACTGTAGTTAGTTTCGTTGGGATTAATTAAGCGACCTGTCTCAAACCGCCAACGTATTTCCTCCAACTGGTATCATGAGGGGTTAGTTCACTATCTTGTTCTGCTTTAAGTTCATATTCCTCCGAAGTGGACTTAAGGAAGTGCAAGATGGTATAGCCAACGTCTCAAGATCGCTTACTATTCTAAGCTGCCTACTCTAAACTTTTATTTCCCTGACCCCTCTACCCACATTTCCTTTTCAGCGTCAGCTTCTCACAGCTATTTAAACGCCACAAAAAAAAAAAAAAAAAAAAAAGATTTCAGATTCAGATTTCAGATTCAGATTTCAGATTCAGATTTCAGATTCAGATTTCAGATTCAGATTTCAGATTCAGATTTCAGATTCAGATTTCAGATTCAGATTTCAGATTCAGATTTCAGATTCAGATTTCAGATTCAGATTTCAGATTCAGATTTCAGATTCAGATTTCAGATTCAGATTTCAGATTCAGATTTCAGATTCAGATTTCAGATTCAGATTTCAGATTCAGATTTCAGATTCAGATTTCAGATTCAGATTTCAGATTCAGATTTCAGATTCAGATTTCAGATTCAGATTTCAGATTCAGATTTCAGATTCAGATTTCAGATTCAGATTTCAGATTCAGATTTCAGATTCAGATTTCAGATTTCAGATTCAGATTTCAGATTCAGATTTCAGATTTCAGATTCAGATTTCAGATTCAGATTTCAGATTCAGATTTCAGATGCAGATTTCAGATTCAGAATTCATATTCAGATTTCAGATTCAGATTCAGATTTCAGATTCAGATTTCAGATTCCAGTTTTCAGAAGACTGATTCAGATTCAGATTTCAAATTCAGATTCCTGATTCCAGATTCAAATTTCAGATTCAGCTATTTAGTCTTCAGTTTCAGATTTTAGAATCCAGATTACAGATTTAGATTTTTTAATACAGATTTCATATTCAGATTCCTTAATCTATTGTTTCTAGGATTTGGATTTCAGATTAGGGTAACAAGTTGTGGTTCAAATTTCAAATTAACAATCGAGAATAAGGAAAAGTTGTTCGGATATCAGTAAGTCGATAGATTCCAAATCATTTTTCAATTTATTTAAATCTTCTTCTTTTCAGTTTGATGTTTTTTAAATTTTTAATTTCCCCTATTGACATTCATTAGAGCAGGGTTAATGTTGTAGTCGTTTGTGTTTCTTTTTTTTCAATATTTTACTTGCATATATGTGGTGTATTTGAACGTTTGATTCACTGTTTGCTGTCGTTCTCCTTTTTTTTATTGTTTTACTGATTTAGCTTTAATTAATGTGCTTTTTCCGTTTAGCTAATGGGCTTTAGGGTTACTTATAATGAAAACTTGTTTTCGCCATTCGCCAATGGTTTATTTAATTAATTTTATAGGTAGCGGTTTTCTGTACTTTGAATGTGTCGACTTCGGAGTTTTAAATATATGATAGTTCGGTTTTGTTTTGTAGTTTTGAAACTGTCACTAAGTGTTGCTAATTTTCGTATTCTGCTCGATACAAAAAAAAATTGCAAATGATATCTTTTATTTTGGTGCTTTAAAACTGCAATGCATTTCTAAGAAACACAACGAAAAAGTGGTAAAACAATCAATCGAACTGAGGATCGTGTATCAAACTTTAACTATTCTACTCCAATTACGGTGAAGGAACTTGTTTGTTGTGTTTACTTAAGTTCTGTTTTATGTAATTGTAGATTTGGGAAGTGATGTACTGTCGATTTTTGCTATTTTATACGATACATTTCTTTAAAAAATTTAAAACATAGCTTCAGTTACAATTATCTACTCTTTAAATGGTCTATTCTTTGTAGGTTTATTATTTTGTTATCTTGTTCATTAATTTGTACAATCAGTAGTCAAATATGTATTTGCTATCGTGGGAAACTACGTGTATGTTGTGTGTATTATCGTGTCTAATTTGTTACATGTTTTATTTTAATTTGTGTCAGTTTGTGCCAGTTCGTTCTCGAGAAATCTTTCGAAACCTACTTCTAATAAGCACTCAACCAGATCGATACTTTTTACTATACGAACGCTCTAAGAAACGAACGATAACACTCGAACGCAGTCTGCTAGAAATCAGTTCCAATTTTACGTTACCTTTGAAAAACTTTTTGTTTTCTTTTTTTTCTACAAAGTGCGGATAGAAAAGGGAGGGGGAGGGGTTAGTTCGAATACTTTTCTACATTTCTCTTGCATTATCTCGATTATTGTCTTTTTACAACGTGCTACAGTCAACTCAAACCGATAGTTTTTTGTTTTCCTCTCTAAGATAGAATTTTTATAAATTAAAGTTTTTTTCTTCACGACTAATCAGTTAAACTGAAATCGAGCTTTATTTTACTTGTAATTCAATTGATTGTTTAAGCTGGTTTAGTCACCGAAATTTTAGTTTTACTTTCGTTTAACATTGTTCACCAAAAAATCTTATTCATAGATAAGATAACAGTCTTTTGTAGTTAATTTTACACCGAGTGAGATATATAAATCAGGTTTGTCGATTATTATGAATTTTTTTTTGTTTTCCAAAAATAAATAAAAAAACTAATTAAAAGAATTTTTAGAAAATTATCTTTGTTTAAAAATTAAGTATCTAAGAACATTCAAAGTACTAAAAACTGTAAGCAATAACGTAACTAGAATAAAAAAATATCTACTGAAAAACAGGTCGTGTGACGAAGTCATCAATAAACTTCAAGATAGATATTAGATTGGAAAACACATTTCAAACTGAATTGGATTTAAAAATAGAGACAAAAAACAATCGAAAAATAATAACTTTCACACTTTTTTTTCTTCTTCTCTCAACGCTCTCTATTGACCCGTTTTTTAACAACTATCAATACTGAATTCAAATGAAATAAAACATTTGAACGAACGCAAATAGAATAGCTTATTTCAGCCAATAAGAACATATTCTTGAATGTCTAAACACGAGTGAAAGAAACAAAATTCCTTGCATTAATCCTACGGATAATTACATTGAAAATAGTTCAAGAACTTATCAAATTATTCAACAAAAAGCGTCTCTAGACCGGCAAGAAAGATGAATCTCGTAAAGCTTGAAATTTTTTCTAACGAATCACTTCCATTTACAACATTTCGTTTCCTAAACGCAATCCTGTACGTACATACAACTTATTATGTTACTGCTGCATTTTTTCCTTTTCGTTATGTACAACCTAATGTATTCGCTTCTTTTTTTAACTTGAAAACCCATTCGTTTCTACAACTAACCATCACAATTTCTATCGTTTTTCTCTGTTCTACAACTAATACGTTTTCCATTCTATAATTTTACCTCTTCATTCAGAAATACTACCAGTTCCTTATATTATTAGAACTCTACCTAAAATCTAGCCTGCAACATCATACATGGTACGTCTCCAGCTCCAGAGACCTCTCTAATCCGTGATTCTCACAAAGGTGCTATTTTTCATGTGTGATGATTACCAATGCAATGTTCAATTTGCTCTCTACTAGTTAAGTGTCCCGGGGGTACGTGTGTGTGGTCTCTCACTAGACAAACACAGTGGCAATGGTCCTGGTTCTTTTCGATGATAGCCTCGGGAAGAACCTTTCTCAAAACAAGCTTTCCTGCGTGTATGTTTTTGCTTTAGATTTTTTTTGCTTCAGTATCAAAAAGTTTCAAGATCTTAATCTTTTTTTTTTTTTTTTTGTTGTGTACTAAATCTTCGATTATATTACTTTTTAATTTGTCAGTATCGTGTTAAGGCATTACAAGGAGGAAGAGGAAGAGCAATTTTCTCTGTATATGGTTTACATGATCTGTGTAAGTGCATTTGTTTGTTTCTACCATTTGTTTTGATATTTTCTTATGTTACATGTACATTATGCTTACGAAGGGTTCCCACAAATACCCGTGGGCTGTTTGGGGTTTTTTAATTATGTTGGGCCCTTTTACCAAGCATGTAGTTCTTCCACCGCTCCGCCGTTTGATAGATGATCGGATCGGAATCGATCGTGGCCAGCAACAAAAGCTGATTGACGTGTGTCGCATGGTAGTCCCATCGAGCTAGATTAGGCGCAATACCTGAAAAATATGTTTGTGTTTTAGCAAAAACGTTTCAGAAGTAGAATAAAGTTAAATTTCATTGCACAAGCCAAACTCACCCAATGTGAAGTGCCTCAAATCGTAGCTTGTTCCAGACCCTGTATCGAACAGCAGCAGCATCTTCTTCAGCGAAAGCATGCCCTGCTCGAAGAGTGCGGCTGCTTCGTGCGAATGGTTAGCTGGAGCTGTTGAGTTTAGATCGTACAACCCCAGCAGCGAATAGATGAATCCATTCAGCACAAACGAGGGCGGCGTCGTCGGGTATTCTTCGTACCAGGCGTACTTGCCCAGGAAAGTGGCCAGCACTCCACCCTGATAGGAAGGTATCCGGAACAACTTCAGCCCGTCCAGTGCGGCCTTCAAATACCGCCGATCTCCATGAGAGTGATAGTAAGCTCGGGCTAGTAGTGAAATGGCATGCCCCTGAGACATGGCCGAATACCAGCCTCGAGAAAGTTCTCCGAAACCAGCTCCCAACTTCCGTCGCACCGGAATCGGCCAGCCTCCAGTGCTTTGGTCCTGATGCCTTATCAACCACTCTGCAGCATCGTAGAAGTGATGTATATGTTCGCTAGTCGATAGCGTTAGATTATCAAAGCTTCCGTTTCCGAGAAACGAAATTTCAACAACTTTTAGCTCGGTTCGACGCATTTTGCGTCGCTTCTCTGTGTTGATGTATTGGGGCAAACCCTTCTGTAGATCGACAAACAAATCTCTCGATAATCTACGCCATACAGACGTACTATTCGATCCCAGCCCATAGTAAATATTGTCATCCTGAACGCTTATCATCAGATCCGCCAAGATGTAAATTACATTGTACAGCTTTTGTGTTTCTCGATTCTGCAATGTTACCGTGAAACTCGAGTTTGGTCTCAGCAGAATATTAACACTCAGCACCAAATCCAACACGTGATCCATTGGTAACGTTATGGCACTATCAAAGTGCTTCCCGGTCGAAAAGTGGGTAACCATCGAGTCCTTTTCCTTCACATAAGCTCTGCTCAGCGAGCTGTTCTTAGGAACACGCCATTCTGCCAATGCTTTGTCCCCATCTTCAACCACCTTTCGCCGTGGTTCCGGTTCCGTCAAGTTCTTGCTATAGTGCGACAATCCAAACTGAGCAATCTGCGTAGCGTAGAAATAACCCTGACTTTCCCACTGCGTCGAAATCGGGACCCCTTCATTGGCGCTAATACACTTGACCCGGTCCCGCATCTCCACATTGTAGTTCTCGAAGTACATGAATATTCCTTTGGGATCGTAGGTGCCCTTAGGGTTATTCACCTTTCCGTAGCTATGAGACCAGTCGAATCGTTTCACACCATCCACGGTGTTGAGCGATCCGTAAACCTCAAAATATTTGCTCAGAAAGGCGAACGGCAGATAGACTTCATCGCCCTCCCTGCGGCAACCGATTGTGAATTCCTGATTGATAACACAATCGATCTCTTCCGTCAGCTCCTGAGGATTCTCTGCTGAAATTTTGAAAAAAAATAATGACAATCACAAAAAACTTCTTTTTAAATAAAAGATGATTTAAAATGCTCACCTCCTTCGTAGCGACGGTTCCACTTGGGTACCAGGCCTCGGGCAAAGGGCAGATCACCCCCGCAGTTTGTCCACATGGTGAACGTGATCAAGAATACCGCGAAGCACAGACATATTAGCAGCACCTTCAGGTTGAGTCGCATCATGATCACAAAAAATCTTGTCTAAAAGGAGTAAAAAACAATTGAAAAAATGATAGCATAAAAAAAAGGGTTGGTAATACAATGACTATAAGGTAATAGGACTCGCATACCACTATAGAACATTTTTGAAAAATAGCCTTTTAAGCCGGGATTTCACCGAACTGCACAGTATTTTGATCTTGAAAAAATATATGCATATTGTGCTGCGACCCCGACTTCTTTGTCAAAAAAAAGGTGAATTTCCGTTTCTGTTGTAATCGAAAAAGCTCTTTAGGGCAATCGGTACTATCAAAGCATGCTGAAAGGACTAAATTCGTTGATGCGGATTAAGAACATCAAAGCAATCAGTTAAACAAACAACACACGTCAGTTGACACGGCACTTCTCGGACATCATCGACGTGAGATCCTGTCGAGGCGCCAACATCGAGTCAGATCACTATCTGGTGATGGTGAAGATGCGTCCAAAACTCTCCGTAGTGAACAACACACGAAACCGGCGCCCACCTCGGTTAAATATCGCACGACTGAAGCAACCTGAGGTCGCGGCAGACTACGCGCAATCGGTCGAAGCAGCGCTGCTGGCAGAGGGCGAGCTTGACGAAGCCCCTCTCGAGGACTGTTGGGATATCATCAAGACAGCTATCAACAGTGCTGCGGAGAACGTCATCGGTTATGTGGAGCGAACTCGACGGAACGACTGGTTCGACGAGGAGTGTAGGAGGGTGATGGACGAAAAGAATGCCGCGCGGGCGGCAGTAGTGCAAAGAGGCACCCGTCGAAATCTGGAACACCACCGACAGCGGAAGAGGCAGCGAGAGCAGCTGCATCGTTCCCAAGAAACGCGAAAGTTCTATCAGAAACTCAACGCATCCCGCAAGGCTTCGTGCCGCAAGCCGAAATGTGCCGGGATAAGGACGGAGGCATCCTGACGGACAATCGTGAGGTGATCAAAAGGTGGAAGCAGCACTTCGATGAACACCTGAACGGCGCACATGCAGGAGATCAAGACGGTGAGTGAAGGAACATCGCCGGCGTAGCCAACGACGTAGAGGAGCCACTCCCAACGATGAGTGAAGTTAAGGAAGTCATTCGCCAGCTGAATAGAAACAAGTCGGCTGGGAAGGATGACATCGCAGCTGAACTCATCAAAATGGGCCCGGACAAGTTGGCCGATTGCCTACGCCGGTTGATAGTCCGGATCTGGGACATAGAACAGCTACCGGAAGAGTGGAAGGAGGGGGTAATATGCCCCATCTACAAGAAGGGCGACAAATTGGACTGTGAGAACTACCGAGCGATCACTGTCCTCAATGCCGCCTTCAAAGTGCTGTCCCGAATCCTACTCCGCCGCCTAACGCCACAAGCAAACAGATTCGTGGAAGTCATCAGGCTGGCTTCATGGAGGGACGGTCAACGACGGACCAGATATTCACATTACGGCAAATCCTCGAAAAATTCCGGGAACACCAAGTCCCTACGCACCATCTATTTATCGACTTTAAAGCCACATACGACCAGATCGACCGTAACGAGCTATGGAAAATCATGGACGAGAACGGCTTTTCCGGGAAGCTGATCAGACTGATCAAGGCGACGATGGATGGAACGCAGTGCTGTGTGCGGATTTCGGGTGAATTGTCGAGTTCATTCTAATCGCGCAGGGGGCTTCGACAAGGTGATGGTCTATCCTGCATGATGTTCAACGTGGCGCTAGAAGGTGTTATTCGACGAGCGGTGGGCGAAATGCGGGGCACGATTTTCAACAGATCCAGTCAACATATCTGTTTTGCCGATGACATTGATAGAGTCGGCAGATCATCAGCGGCGGTGGAGGAGATCTACCGTAAACTGAAACGCGAAGCAGGAAGGATTAGGTTGATGATTAATACTTCCAAGACGAAGTACATGCTGGCCTGCAGATCCGAGACCGACCGAACCCGCTTGTCCAGTAATAACAAGGTCACGATCGACGGCGACGAGCTGGAGATAGTCGAAGACTTTGTCTATTTCGGCTCACTGGTGACCGCAGACAATGACACCAGCCGTGAGATCCGGAGGCGAATTATCAGCGGAAGTCGTGCCTACTATGTACTCCACAAGCAACTGCGATCAAGAAGACTTAGCCCTCGCACGAAGTGTAACCTGTATACGACGCTCATTAGACCGGTTGTTCTCTACGGGCACGAGACATGGATATTGCTCGAGGAGGACCTGCGTACACTCGGGGTATTCGAGCGACGAGTGTTAAAAACCATCTTTGGCGGCGTACAGGAGAACGGAGTGTGGAGGCGAAGGATGAACCACGAGCTCGCGCGACTCTACGGCGAACCCAGTATCCAGAAGGTGGTGAAAGCTGGCCGGATACGCTGGGCGGGACATGTTGCGAGAATGCCGGACGACTGTCCTGCAAAAGAGGTGTTCGCTACGAATCCGGTAGGAATAAGACGAGCGGGCGAACGTGGGGTGCCCCAGGAATTGGAGAACGGTTGCCATGGACCGAGTGAATTTTAGGAATTATGTTCGTCAAGTTATGTCGTGAGACGGAATACTATGTAAATAAATAAATAATATTTTTCAATTCCTCAAATTCCTGTAAATTGTTTATGCCAAGGATCGCCGAACATAGAAACGTTCGCAATTTTTCATCTGTCCGAAAATAGAACCCATCGAATATGTTTCCTTTCCGGTAGGTTATTATATATAGGCAGTACTACAGCCGCAGTAGAAAATCAAGATTAATGATCGCCTCTCGCGGTCTCTCGGTTGCGTGTTGTCTATGAAAAGTGATTGATGCCGCTAAACAAAATACAAACCAACCCCTCCCCGCGTAAATATGACGGTAGGACTTACTTTATGATGAGCTGGAGCGCTGAAACCGTTTCGAATTGTCGAGGTCATCTATTTGAAATCTTCTCTCTCTAGTGATTATTCTTAGCTATTTTTAAAGGAGTTTCGTTTTCTTCGATTCGATCGGTTCACTTCCGTGCTTTCTGCTGGATCTGCGTCCAGAGCTGTCTTGTGTCCGCTAAACAGGATCGGATCATTTTTTTCACTTAAGATAAACTTCCTGTATCTGACAATGGGACAAATTCAATCCGAACGGGTAGCTGCAGTGTGAAAAATTCAACTCCAATGATAAATATCGTGTGAAAATTGCCTCCGGTCGCAAAGGAAAACATAAAATCGATTTTGCCCTTTTTCCGCGATGTCTCCTCCCACAGTTGCCCAGAAAGGTGGCTCACGATCCGGCAAAGATTTTCGTTTCCGCCAAACTTCCGACTGAGGCTCGATCAAATTCACCTTCCACAATCACTTCACATTTTCCTCAACTTCCCGACGATTCTACCAGAAAACGAGTTCGAAAATCACCGATTCAAACCGTGAAAATCCTTTTTTGATATCCTCAATATAACGGGGGAATCGCGCACTTCCGTATAAATCGATTTCCATTTGCCACTGGCACTGGCTGATGATGGTTGGTATTTTTTTTCCTTCCCTTTTCTTCAGGTGTGTCCTCGCAGCAGCTGGCCTGGCTGCCTCGTCCTTTTTCATGCCCCGTCTCATGCACAGAATGCGAACGAAAATCAAAACAAAAACATGCGGTACCAGTAGCAATTAAACGAACTTGGAAGGGAAACGCGAAAGAAAACGAAAAAAAATCATCAAAATGATTGACGTTTCGAAAGTTCGGCGAAAGTTTTCTTCAGGTTGATGAAAACAAAATTATTTTATTTTTAAGAAGATAAACTTGTGCTAATTTGTTGGAAAGTTCTGCAAAAGTTTCGTTTTAAGAAGAGTGTGGTAAGCAATCTCATATATCATGTATTCTTTAGCATTTTCAACTATTTTAAGGGATTTTAAAGTTAATTAAAATGCTCTTCATGTTTGGCAGGGATAGGAAACTGGCATGCAACTGGCTGGTTGCAATCATCGAAATTGATGATCGTGGATTTCCTATCCCTTGCTAAGGGTAATGCACCCTTTATCAACATCACACATCGATTCAAACATATTATACTTAAGGGATTTTTATCTTATTTTTACTTAGGTACAAATTAATAAGTTTGTAAATATTCTTTTCCGAATTTTATACGACTTAAATTAACTAACCAATTGATAATTATTTTAATCTTAAACATCACAGAGTATTAAAAATGGCGACAGTATTTCAAGACTCGTGGACGCTCGATGATCCGTTCAGTGTTTGGGTCCAGCGGGTGGAAAACAAACCAAACTATGCAGCATGCTCGTTCTGCGAATATGAATTCGCACTGAGTAACATGGGGAGACAAGCGCTCGTTAGCCATGCTAAGTCGAAGAGACACATTCAGAGTGTAGGTGAGAATATTTAACGATCAAATTAAAGGTTTAATCTAAAAACTCTTAAAATAAACATCTTAATACTTAACCGTTGAATCGCTCTTATTCAGCATACCCTCCGAAGATTTCAACGCCTTCGTTTGAGACGAACTTTATCGAAGCTGCGCTCATGGACTCGCTGAGAAACGTTGCGGAGCCAATGCCGGTTCCAAAACAGCGAGGTCGGAAGAAAACAATCGTTACGCTGGATTCCATTAAAAAAGAGCTCTCCTTCGAGTGTGAGTTGTGCAAAAAGCGGTTCCGAAAACGGGCAGATTATTTTCAGCACAAACAGACCCACGGGGAACCGTTACCATGTGATATGTGTAGCGAGGTTTTCTTCAAGGTATTTTGTCTAAAAAAACATTATTCAAAGAAATTAATAAATCTTTTTTTCTAGCCATGGGATTTGAACAAACATAAAGCCGAGAAGCATAATGACGCAGTCGTTCGCGAATGTGAAGTTTGTAGTAAAACGTTTATAGAAAATTGGAAACTGATGCGGCACATGCGGACTCATACTGGCGAGAAAAATTTCGAATGTGAAGAGTGTGGTAAATATTTAAAATATTCGTTGGCTTTAAACCGTTGTGAATAATGCCAATTTTCAGGAAAACAATTTACTGAGAGTGGAAATCTAACGAAACATATAAAACAAGTACACTCAAAAGATCGGCCTTTCGTATGTGAGATATGCGACAAAAGTTTTCCACAAAAGAAAGATCTACAAGGACACATGCTAACTCACGCGGAAAAGCGGTTTTCGTGTAAAGTTTGCGAGATAAAGTTTAGTCTAAGGAGCGAACGGTCTAGCCATATGCGGGAGTGTCATCCTAGTGAAGCCTATCCCAAGGAAAAAGCCGGAAAAGCCCTTACCTGTTCAACGTGTGGTGAGGTATTTCATGCGATTACTAAATTTTCCAATCACATGCTGCTGCATGGAGAGCGTGTGATGCACTGTACTGCGTGTCCGAAAAAGTTTCACACCTACGCAAGACTTCAAAAGCATATGCGCGCCCATCGGGCTGAAGAACACTCAAAGTACTTATGGTTTTGCCTATTTTAAGCTTAGGATTAATCTACATCCTTCCCAATTTCCAGGTGTTCAATATGTGACAAAACATTTTCGCAAGAGTGCAATCTTAAAAGGCACATCAGTGGAATGCACATGAAAGATGGTCGCTACTTTTGCATGTGTTGCCCGCTTATGTTCGATTTTCCCGAGGAACTGCGAGCGCATCGTGAAGCTAACCATCTCAATGAGCTGGAATACAAATGTACCATCTGCGAGAAGGCATTTGCAACGAACCAGAGTTTTGCTATTCACAAAAAGCGGCATGCTGAAAATCCTGAGCACCATCTAAGGCAGTTTGTCAGTGAGGAGTCCCTTAAGCTTGTAAAGGGTTCTAAGCTGAAAATTAGAAAACAAGTAAAGAGAAAACCTAGAGTGAACAAAAAATCACAACAAACAGAAGTTTTAGATTCCAAACTGCCAATTAAGAAGCAAATCAAAAGAAAACCTAGAGTCAATAAGAAGCTACAAAAACTGAAGGCTTCAAATTCCAACCAAGATGATTTGCTGGTGCCTCTGAAAGGTAAAAGAGGTCGGCCACGTAAAATTCGACCCGGTGCAGAAAGTGAGGCCAAAGAAGACAGTAGAACGCCTAGAATCGAAGAAACTTCAGGAATTGCTACCGAGGTTAAGCATGAACCAACTGAAAGTGATGTCAGTTCTCCAGTACTGGAAAAGCCAAATGCTGGAATCACCACAGCTGAAAGCTTAGTCAGCGATATCAAAATCGAAGCGGTTCAGATCAATTGAGGATGAAATATTTTACCAAAAAACACAAATTTGAAAGGAAAACACTTTTTGGTATGAAATAGATCATTTTTCTACTTCAGTTTCTTTCCTTTCCATCGTTTTCTAGCTGTCAGTTTTTCAAATCGTTTTAATATTTCTAAGTTTAAACAAAATTAATAGAAAAGATTCAATAAATTAGATAAAAATAAAACAAATGAATTTCAGAACTACTTTTTTAAAAGATTGTAATTGTGAAGTTTCAATATGGGATTTTGGATATCCATACTGTTCAATATATTTTAATTTCTTTTGCAAAATTGCAACATTCTACTTTTTATAACATGATTTTCCTATCCCCCTGAAATATATCGACAAAAATATCGTAAAAGCCAGTTCGCAATGAAACGAACCGCTCAATTTCGGGTCGTTTTGTTTTCTCGCCGTCTCATTTCAGTGCATCGAGTGTGAAAGACCAGACGCAAAACGTTGACCGTAGAAATCGGAATCGGGAAAATTCATCGTTTTCCAATTTTTCGATACACAGAAAATCGGATTTTTCAAGCGGAAATAAACTGCTAACGCGCAAAACTACAAGTATTGTTCGCAGAATGGCCGGCCACAATCTGGACGACAACCGTCAGCGGAGCTCGGATGTTGAGTGCGATCGGAGCCTGGAATTCGCCAAAATGTTCCTGTCGGAGGCGCTGGTCCGGGGGCTGACCCGGAACTCGTTCATCCATCCGTCGCCGATCCAAGCACGTGCTATTCCGCTCGGGCGACTTGGGCTGGGTAAGTTGAGAGGATCTTACTTTTTTTCTCGTTTTGCGGACCATATTTTCCAAAATGTACACAAATGCAAGAGTAATTCACGTAGCAGTGGTTTGATAGCTTTTTTTCTCACCTAACCTATCTACATTTAGAAAGTTTTTGAAAAAGTTTATATTTTTTAAATTGCAGATCTCAAACTTTTTCAATTTTCAAACTTAAGCAAAGAAATAAATTGAGATACTGAAAAAATGAACATAGATACTTTTTTTTAATAGGGAGATGTGAGACCTTTTCAGTTCCATTAATTTCGCTTTACAAGATCTGGAGGGCTCAAATAAAGCCCTAAAATAAAAGTGCGGCAGACTGTCACCGCGGAGTTCCATTCGAACTGTCAAAAGTCGTTCCAATCGAGCATAACCATTTTTACCTTTTCAAGTTCCAGGGAGGTATTGTAATCTGTGTGACTGTGACTTTCAATTTTTTAATTAAAATTAATTAAGAATGTATAGAAAATTCATTGGAGCAAAACTGAAAGAAGCATTTCATTTTTATTTCAACAATTGACACAACGGAGAACAAATTAAATAATATTCACTAAAGAACTGTAGGGCTTTAGGCTCAAAACCTCTTAATGGGCATAAAATTAAGACGGATAAAAAAGGGAAGGCATTGCTGAAGTGGACCCTGAAAAGAAGGTTAAACAATTTGTCAGACACCGCCACACACTACCGTACAGCTGCATGAATATGCAAACAACAGAGTTTGGTTGCCAAAAAGACCACGAACCCATGCCGACGTTTGGAACGGCGGTGAGTTCGTCGGGCATTTCCATGAACTTCGTCCGAGTCTATCTGTGCAAGTCCTGAAGTGACATCTACCTTCTCATAATGTACTTTTATATTGCACCTCTGTTTTTAAATCCCATTTCATTCTCCTCTTTGTCCCCCGCAGATCTGCTGGTCCAAGCCAAATCCGGCACCGGGAAAACGTTGGTATTCTCGGTGCTGATCGTCGAGACCCACAATCCGGACTGTACCTTTCCGCAGGCGCTGATACTGGTTCCCACCCGGGAGATTGCCGTCCAGATCGAGAAGGTACTGAACAAAATTGCCTACTCGGTGCCAAACTTCAAGGCTCGCAGCTTCATCGGCGGTATGGACATCAGCCAGGATCGCAAAAATTTGCAAGGTTGTTCAACGGTCGTGGGAACTCCCGGTAGGATTAATCACCTGATCAAGACTAACGTTCTGAACACCCGGATGATCAAGCTACTGGTGCTGGACGAAGCCGATTCGCTCATATCGGGCACTTTGAAGCCCGAATTAAATCAGATTATCACGGCCTTGCCAAAGGAGAGACAGACTATCGTATGCAGTGCGACATACTATAAGAATCGGGACAAAGATTTGTTGCGATACATGAACGATAAGTATATTGGGGTGACGCCAAAAAAGGAAGCTCCAATTTTGCACGGTATCAGACAATTCGTACGGGAGCTCCCGGAAGCCAAGGACAATATCAAAGAGACGATGGGAAAAATTGAGGAGCTGAATCGGATATTGAAAAAAGTTCCCTACAGCCAATGTTTGATTTTCGCAAACACCCAAACCAAAGCAGAAACCTACGGTAGCTACTTGAACCGAGCTGGTTGGCCAACGGAGGTTATTCGCGGTGGAATGGAACAGCGCGTTCGTTTGAAAACGGTTGAAAACTTGAGAGAGTTCCGGTGCCGAATTTTGACGGCTACGGATGTCATCTCTCGGGGAATCGATGCAGAGAATGTTAATCTGGTCATCAATGTGGATGTTCCCAAAGACAATTCCATTTATCTCCATCGCATTGGACGCGGTGGACGCTTCGGCACCCAAGCCATTGCCATCACATTAATTTCATCGGGAAAAGATATGGAAAAATTCAGAAAAATCTTGAATGACATCGGTGGAACCGATATGTTCGTTTATCACTTACCATCGGAAAAGGTGGAAGAAATATGGAATTTTGAAGAATATGGCGATAAATATGGCAAGTTGTACGCATCCAAATTAGAGCAGCAAATTCGAGACTCTGGAGCTGATCGAGCTTTTCTGGAAGCGATAGAGGAAGTTGATTCCAAAACCGAGCTGGACCGGAAGTCCAATGAAATGCTGACAGATAGTCTTGATGAGATAAAAGCGGTTGACTCGACACCGGATGCTGATTCAATTGAACAAATGGCCGACAAAAAGGCAATCGAAAAACCAGGATCTGACGACGAAGGCAAAGAGGAAGAGGTCGAAAGGATAATATGCCTCAGTAATCCGGATATAATTGAAGGAGCGAATATTTTGGATTCTACTAGTGAAAAGCTTCCTGAAGAAACCATTGGCAGCGCAGACAAAGGTTCGAATGATAAACCAAATCTTGCCGAAGAACTGGACGAAACCAGACAAACCATTCCAGATAGCACGGTTGCAGAACCGAAATCCACTAGCTCCGAGAGCGTTGATCAAATGTTTATGGCTGCGATGGAAGAAGTTCGGTCGGAATTTACTGAACAAGACAAAAATGAGATCGACACTGTGGATCATAAAGTTGCAGAAGCAATAAACCAGCTCACATTCGATGAGCCTGAGACTACATCACAAGAGGTGAACGCTGAGAAATCTTTGGGAAATATTAAATCACAGGAATCTGTTGATGAAGTGATCCTGGCAGCGATTGAACAGTTGGAGTTTGAGGTAAGCTTGTTAAAAATTTATTAAGAGCGTTAGTATACCTAATTTATTATTTGACATTTTAGGACTCTTCTGACAAAAAACCCGCTGAAAACGGTGCAATCGATACGGATGCCATGTTCCTCGCAGCCATGGAACAAATCGATTTGGAAGACGCCAACGAGGAAGATATCGTACCGCAAGTAAAGGAACCGGAATCCCCATCACCGGATCTCAGTTGTTCAACGCCGGAGTCATGCTACACGACTGACAGCTCGTTTAGCTCAAACGCGACTAAAAAGGTGGAAGTCGGATCGAACTTCACGACTCCGAATTCACGGGTTCATGAGATCCGAGGAGCCGCGCCGCCCCATCAAGTGAGTTCATCAACATCGGATACCTCCTCGGAGGTAAGTCATCTGTCCGATCCGATTGTCCCAGCCGAACAGAATTGTATGCCGTTGGAAGTAAATAACGATGCTCTGTTTGCCAAAATCATGGAACAGAAGGAACTTGAAGCCGATCATCAGCATCGACCGTTCCAATTCTCGATCGACGGTTGTAGTTTGGAGGTTCACGATGATCCACTCAGTGAAAGGGACATCAATTCCCGCAAAGGCTCCGTGCCAGACGTGGTTCCCAGTGGAATAACCATGGATCCTTCGCGGCTTCAGAATCGTCCACCATCGTCTATGGAAGGAGGCGAAATCACATTCGAATTTAATTCAAACACATGTGGCTCCAACCATGGTTCTGTTTTCGAACACGACGAAGAAGAGGAGGAAGAAGTCCACGTCCAACCGGATCAAAGGACCAAACGAATTCGTTTCCAGCAGGATGATCACTCCCTTGAACACCAACCTTCACCGGACTCCTCGCAGCAACAGTTGCAACCACCAGCTATGGCTGGTGATCAAGACTTACCGCCGGCCAATCCGGAAGCCGATGATGCTAGTTCCTATTCGTCCGAATACGACAGCGAATCTTCCAACAGCTCCTTTGTTGACCCGCGCGAATGGGAGGCTGAACTGGAACAAAACCCGGAATCGGTGGCCGCTTCTTCATCCACCCATGGCCGCGTGAAAGCAAAAACCAACAAACGCACCAAAAATGCCACCAACCGGTACCATAGGATGTATGCCACCTGGACCGATCACTACTGGAACCAGATGACAATGATCCGAGACTACGCCCGGTTTGCAGTTTACAGTGGTCGACAAGACGACTAGAAATTTTTTGGGGGAGAAAATGTTTCCTATTTTTGAACTCCCACAGGCTGGAAATCCTGTTCCTTGTCTTAAACGACACCTTGAGTACTTTGTATGAACACTAACCAGTAAGAAAAGATAACCTTTAAACCTACATATATCTATAAAATTGTCACTTTTTTCGGCTACCGAATGTGGCTGCTGCGAGATTGATCCATGTGATGTTATTTAGTATGATTCTTATTCGGCCAGGAAGGCATTTTTTAGTTGTTAGCTATTTTTTATTGAATATTTCTCACACACACTCTCTCTCTCTTATCTTACCATATTTAAAAATGTTCCGAAAATCAGAATTCTCCCGTTGAAATAAACGTATTAACCTTGAAGTTTGTCTACTGAATTTATTTATTGTGAAAAGAAGTTCTACTTTCTCTTGATCGTTAAGTGTCTTAATTGATAACTGTCTCAAGCTTAGGTAACAGGAAATTACTTATAAGTGATAAAGGACTTCTGTTCTTCTAGCTACCTTCTGAAAAGTGTGCTTCAGGGTTTCAATAGTGAACCTTATTCTGTGAGTCACAGGACGAGACTTGAAGAATTTCTCGTCTTATTTCTGACTTCTGTAAGGGCTCCAGGCATAAAATGTCTTATGAAGCACATTTTCATGAATTAGAGTTAGAAATCAAAGTTTGATATTTAGAGGTATACATTTTAAATTTCATAAGTATTTCGAAGGCCAGTAATATTTCCAGAAACCCGGCGATCTGTGACTAAAATTTGCATAAAACGCTGGGAAGTTTTAGTTTTTTTGCTGATCTAAACAAACTTTGTTCTTTG
>NC_073693.1:46424422-46514256 GCF_029784155.1 Uranotaenia lowii
ATTTCCAATAGAGTGTGTTTCAAGAGCCGATCAAGAAAATTTTAGCAACTTTATTTTTGAATAGGTAGGTATTATAGTAAACTGATTCAACAAAAATATTTTTCATGTATTCTGGATACGTTGAAGAAAATAATATAAAAGAGGATACGAAGGTTAACAAAAGCCTTACAATATCTTCAATATAAAGACAAAAGTTCGTTAATCATTCCGACATAAGGACAATAGGGAAGTGATAAATACGGTGTGGAGAGAAATTATTGCACCAGTTAAGAGTGTACTTTTTATCATTGTAAGATTATATTTAGTTTATTTGATAATTTGATCACAACTGAACAGAATAAAAAACACAAAATACGCAATTTTCATCACCACTTTCGACACTCGCGGGGTTTGCCGTATTTTCAAATACATACTTATTGAACCAATAATTTCCACAAGCAGCAATCATGTTTGAATGTATAATATACGTACGATCGATATTTAATTGAAAAAATTGCTCCGCGGTAAAATTTATTTACTTAATTGTTCGTTTGTACCGTCAAGCTGCTGCCAATTGATTTTGTGTGAATATATTTTGTTTGCTCTCTTAAAAGTTTTCAATAGTGATTTTCATAAATTTTTTTGTTAACTGGCATGATTCAATCAAGTAAAACTCTACAGCACTGTTTCTAATCGGTTTATATTTGAACTTATTCAACCCGCTACGATTGTGAACAACATAAGACGAAACATAAAAACACATCCTATTTGGTAAAAGCTTCGTTTTTGCTATTGAATGGTTTCTCTAAATTTCATATTGGTTTTCCGTTTGTGTCTTTTAAACTGTGTGGGTTAGCAAATTATATGGTACTATGCTGAAATAATCTTACAATTGATAGCGATACCTTTGTAATCATGATTATTATTTAGATGTTGGAAATGATAAAATTATCCCAGATTCAAATGATAGTTCCTAATCTCCGGTACACGGGTAGTCTTCAGTAACTTCGATATTTATGCATGCTATCAACTATCAGAGTTTTAAGATAAGAATAGTAATATAAAGAAAAAATAAAAATAAGTTTTATTTTACAACATTTGCAGTACGCGTCCCATATTTTGAACCAGTCTTGAAAAAACTGCCCCGCAACGCGCAGCACACACACACATATGAATAATTTACCTTTGAACCGGTATACAGTTTTCTTTTATAAACGCACAGAGACATTAAGGTGTGTGTATAGATTTTCCGCTTACTCCATAGTCAGGCAATTATTGTAATTCTAGCGCCGTTACAGGAGATCCGAGTTTTGTTTTCCGTCGTTTAGGGTATGGGTGTATGCGCTATCCAATGTCTATAGAATTATGATTTCAAATTCTTGTTTTCTAGTTTTGCTGAAAGAGTAATCTGGTAATTGTATGTAAACGATTTTGCTCCGGTAGTCGGCAAAAATACGGTGTGTGTTTTTGTTGTAGGTCTATTATTTGAATGCTTGTAGAAACTTTCCCCGATGGTTTGCTTGCTTCTGCTGTTATTTGGCAAACGATGGCAAACAAACGGTACACTTTCCTTTAACTCTCAACATTTCAAACTGCTCCAGTTTGCTGCTGGTTTTGGGGCTTTTAACAGCAACCACTGCTCGACTGACCGCCAGCGTTGTTTCCGCTTCCAAGTGATGGGTTTGTGGGCGAGTGCTGTTGCCCGATCTTGATACCGTTTGCCTGGAAAGCAGAGAATAAATTAGTAGCCGAACATTAGCAGTAGTTTGATCCCTCTTATGATGATCCGGTTCGAAGGACCACTGACTGTATCGCTTGAAATATAACAAGTGATTTTACCTCATTATTGATATCGAATACACCTTCCTGGATTTTCTCGTAAATTTCCTTCGCCGTGTTGATGAAAGCTTCTTCCACGTTAGCTGCCGTACGGGCCGAAGTTTCCATAAAGACTAGTCCGTGTTCCCGGGCAAATGCCTCACCTTCTTCCTTCTTGACCTCACGTCTCGAGTCCAGATCGCTGAAATAAAAAACAAAAACGTTATATTCTGACATACCTTCTTTCTAAACTCCCTCTTTCTAAAAATCGTTCCAACTCACCTCTTGTTACCGATCAGCATGATAACCATGTTGGAGTTCGAGTGTTGCCGGGCATCCTCCAGCCAGGTGGTCAAATGGTTGAACGTTTCCCGCCGGGTGATGTCGTACACCAGCAGAGCACCCGCAGCACCCCGATAGTACGACCGGGTGATCGAGCGGAATGCTTCCTGTCCGGCCGTGTCCCAGATCTGCAGCTTAATCTGTTTGCCATCGATGGTGATCATGCGGGCCCCGAACTCGACCCCGATCGTCAGATCATGCACCGGCTGGAAGCGCTTGTCGGTGAACTGCAACAGCAGACACGATTTGCCAACACCTGGAAATAAAACGGACAAACGAAGATGCATATTAGATGTTGGTATTTTGGTCGAGAAGACTTAGCCCTCGCACGAAGTGTAACCTGTATACGACGCTTATTAGACCGGTTGTTCTCTACGGGCACGAGACATGGATATTGCTCGAGGAGGACCTGCGTACACTCGGAGTATTCGAGCGACGAGTGTTAAGAACCATCTTTGGCGGCGTACAGGAGAACGGAATGTGGAGGCGAAGGATGAACCACGAGCTCGCGCGACTCTACGGCGAACCCAGTATCCAGAAGGTGGTGAAGGCTGGCCGGATACGCTGGGTGGGACATGTTGCGAGAATGCCGGATGACTGTCCTGCAAAACAGGTGTTCGCTACGAATCCGGTAGGAACAAGACGAGCGGGGGCGCAACGAGCGAGGTGGTTAGACCAAGTGGAGCGTGATCTGGCGAACGTGGGGTGCCCGAGAAATTGGAGAACGATTGCTATGAACCGAGTGAATTTTAGGAATTATTTATGAAATGAATTTGCGGCTTTATCGGTGAGGGTTAAAGAGTTGAAATGAAAGACGGATAGAAGATCAGAAGAAAATTCTAAGGTGGTGAAAAGAGCGAAGAGCATTTGAAATAGAAGCTTGACCACATACTAAATTCTTTGTCCCACACCAATTAACTGTATTGAAGAAGTAGTACCCCGTTTTGTCCGTTCGGCACATGTGCACACTCACATGGCGGTCGAACCATCCATAATTAACTGTATCGAAAAACGTAGTGCCTTCTCTATTGGGTACTACTTCTTCAATACAGTTAATTGGTGTGGGACAAAGAATTTATTCTTTTTAACGAATAGTCACCGTTGATTATTATTTTTATGAAAGTTTAATGGCATTGCGGTGAACTTGTTACTACGAAAATTCTCGATAGAAGAATTAAAGATTGAAATTAAATGACGGATAGACAAAGCAGATGCTTAATAGAAGAAAATTGAAAGATGTTGAAAATGAGCCAAGAGCATATTTTATGGAAAGCTTCAAAGGTGCGTTCTAGACCCTTTGTCCCACATCAATTGAATGGCTGAGAGAAGTAATAGCGAGAGGCGCAATTACGTTCACCCATACATCCAACCCGTTCACCCATACATCCAACCCGATGGATTCTCTCAGCCATTCAATTGATGTGGGACAAAGGGTCTAGAACGCACCTTTGAAGCTTTCCATAAAATATGCTCTTGGCTCATTTTCAACATCTTTCAATTTTCTTCTATTAAGCATCTGCTTTGTCTATCCGTCATTTAATTTCAATCTTTAATTCTTCTATCAAGAATTTTCGTAGTAACAAGTTCACCGCAATGCCATTAAACTTTCATAAAAAAAAAAAAAAAAAAAAAAAAAGACAAAGAATTTAGTATGTGGTCAAGCTTCTATTTCAAATACTCTTCGCTCTTTTCACCACCTTAGAATTTTCTTCTGATCTTCTATCCGTCTTTCATTTCAACTCTTTAACCCTCACCGATAAAGCCGCAAATTCATTTCATAAAACAAATTCACGGTGATTTCTCCTCTTAAATAATTTAGGAATTATGTTCGTCAAGTTATGTCGTAAGACGGAATACTATGTAAATAAAAAATAAATGTTGGCATTTTGAATGACGTTCAATTGTATTTTTAGATGTTTTTAAAAGTTTCGGAAATGGTGGCTCCATAGAGTGGATTTTTTTTTTCATTTAAGATTCTTGAATTTCTTTTTATCAGCAAAATAGTTGTCGCATAATAATAAAATTATTAAATCCGCAATTGTTTTTTTTTTTAAAATTAATTTGAGAGAAAATTGATGGTTAAAACTTTTAAATATAAAATTGAAAAAAACTTATACTTATTGAAAAAAATTACTATTGAATTTGTTTCGCTCTCACAAGATGGGTTACCTATAATATTCCTTCATCACTTTAAGATAAAAAATGAAACTTCACGGAAATTAAAGCTCAACAGAATATAACAATAAGCAATAAGATAAAAGCTAAAAAGACCCTCGGCTCATAAATACTTTTTTTGTGTTAAAAAAAATGCAAAAAATACTTGATTTTCATGAAATTTGTAGCAAATTCATTGTGTGACATTTTTTTTTGCCAAAAATGGAATGATCAAATGATGAGTTCTTTATTTTGCTTCTGAAAATCTACGAAATCCTTCTTGTTATCTAACTGATAATCCCTCCGCAACATAAATATGCATGAATATATTCCGTCAACAGCATTAACATCGATATTATTCAACGCCGCAATTTTCCATTGGCTTCCGCAAATCGATAACACACCAAAACAAACATTTTATGTCTGATAGATATGCTTATTTGACATCGATTCAGCCTAATATACATGTTGTAAACCACCCATCCTTTCCCGCAAGAGAAAACAAAATCAAGAAACGCAAAAACTGATCGGAAATTTAACGAGACCATCACTGCCTGCACTCATGATGGAGAGTGAACCTGAGCACCAACAAAACAGGAAACGTGTTTTGTGCGACGCGCTAGTCAAAATATGTAGGTGTAGCACTATGTTGGTTTTCCCAGAATTGAATACCACAAATCGGAAGTGCAGCAATCCGGTGCAATTGACATCCATGTATAGTTGGTAAATTCGAAATTCGCATTTCACTTATTCCCGTTAGACAAATGAAAAATATTTGGTTGTGGTGACTTTTTAGAGTATTATTAAGAATAGAGGAATTGATTTTAAGAAGTTTTTCGAAACTATTTATCAAAAATTTAAACATTTGAATGGATTAACTTAGGGGGAACTTATCTTTTAAATTGCCAATTTTCTGTCAAGAATCAAATCAAAATTTTAGGGTACACAGTAAGTTTTTGCCTCGATTTCCAGCAAAAAAAAAATGCTGGAAACAGATTTGTAGATCTCGCCATTTACTGTGCCCATTGTCACGAAAGGCTCACTCCTCAGTCCACCAGAGCAGATAGCCTGCCAAACGAGATATTTGGAGGCGAACTTCGACATTTTTTTCTTCTTAAATTTGACATCCGCATCGAACTTGCTCTTGCTGGTGAAAAACTCCAACGCCGGAATTTGCTTAAAATCGGCTTTTATACACATTTTGTCGTCCATCACACAGCAGCCATATTTTTTCGTAAAGCTTCCGTGCCCGAGTTTTAGGCGTCGATTGTTGCTGATCATCGCGGTTTGGGAAGTTCTGTACCTTGTATGTATGTAGTCCAGCTCTCTTCTTTGCATTCTGGACGTAGCTCTGCGATATGCCGATCCTTTTAGCCAAATCACGGCTTAAACGTTGAGATTTGCTTTATTCATCTGCTTCACCGTCTTTTCGGTCTTTTTGTTCTCCGGTTCCAGATTTCTTCCTGCTCCTTTGCCGTGGTCCAACGTCAACCGTTCCTGGAACCGTTTCAACACTCTGAAGACGGTTGAATGGTAAACGTTCATCATTTTTCCCAACTGCCGGAGCGCCAGGTCAGGAAATTCCAGGTGTTTGGAAAGAATTTGTCCTCTCGCCTCGCGTTGGTTCAACTCTATTTTCGTAGAGTCGAAAAACACGACTTCGAGTTTGACAGCATGTAAACAAAAAATAAATCAATGAAAAAGTGTGAAAAACTTGGTTGATTATCACCCAATGGTAAAAAAGTTGTGCCCTGTTGAATGTGTCGCAATAATTTCGTGTTCCCCCTTTACAATACAGTTTTAAGAACAAAATGGAATGTAAATCCCGATAAATCAATCTTTACGGAAACTGAGTCAAGAAATAACTTTCGCAACGACTCTTAGCATGAAAACACGGACACCATTGCCCAACAAGGCAAGCTGGCTCAGCTTGCTAGAGAAGCCAGCCGCCTCAAGCTTGAAATTCTGGGACTGAGCGAAGTCCGTTGGTCTAACACTGGAGTGGCAGCACGAGCAAGTGCTGCTTTGATCTGGTCCACGAGGAGAATACGCTACTCGGGAACGAGGAGTTTGTTTTCTATTAAGTCCGCAGGCCCATGCGGCCCTTTTTAGATGGGAACCGATAAACGAAAGAATGATCGTAGCCAGATTTAGAACGGGTTACGGGTTAGAAACTTAAAATAGTCCAGTGTTATGCTCCAACTGATGTTACCGATTTGCAGGAGAAAGAGCAGTTTTACAGTCAACAGCGTGGTTGAGAATATTCCGAAGGATGGCATTCAAATCCACTAAGGTGACTTTAAGGCAAAGATTGGCTCCCATAATCAGGACTTTGTGCGCATCATGGGACAGATGAGCGAAAACGGAGAGTTGTTGAGATTTGTCCAATCGAAGCAATCGATGGGACAAATAGCAATATACACATAGCTAATAAACAAGTATTATATGTAACCATGGAAATGGTTTAGTATATAAGGTAGCGAAATTAGTCAAAGTATTCCAAGTTCTACCAGCAAGTAGTAAAGTCTCTCTTTTCCACTGCCCGAGTGCTGGATCAACAGGTTATGGGCCCAGCACTAGAGGAGAAGAAGCGGAATAAACAGTGGACAGCCATCCAGCCAGGAAGCCGATGGAAGGACAACGAGCCGAAGCCAGGGGAAGTCAACGAGCCGGGAACCGTGGAAGGTTGTAGGACCAGGAGCCGTCTGGAAGGTCGTCCGACCGGGAAGCCAGATGGAGGTCGACAAGCCAGGAAAAACGGTGGTCGTTGGACAGGTGCCAAGGGAGGTCGTTGGGCCGAATCCATTGCGAGCTGACAGGAACCCATAAAAAGGTCGTCGTGTCATTGGTGAGGCGTCGGGCCAATAGGAGAGCGTCGAGCCGGAACCAAACAAGGTCGTCGGGCCAGAGCCACTGGGAGGTCGTCGGACCTGTGCCATGGAAGGTCGTAGGGCTGGGACCACGAATGCGGTCTTCGGGCCAGAGCCACTGGTAGGTCGTCGAACCGGAAGCCATGGAAGGTAGGCGGGCCGGTATCATGGAACGTCGTCAAGTCAAGAACCAGGTGGAGGTCGTCGAATCAGGAGTCACTGGTGGACTTGTGAAAGGGTACCACGGAAGGTCGCCAAGCCGGTGCCATGGAAGGTCGTCGGACCGGAAAGCCAAGTGGAGGTCGTCGGGTATTATATGTAACCATGGAAATGGTTTAGTATAGAAGGTAGTCGAATAAAGTATTCCAAGTTCTACCAGCAAGTAGTAAAGTCTCTCCTTTCCACTGCCCAAGTGCTGCATCAACAGTTGTTTGTAAAAGTTTGTGGCAACAACAACATGGGGATCGGTGGATCGCTCTTCCCCCATCGACCAGCACATAAGGTCACTTGGGTATCCCGAGATGGCCGAACTGAAAATCAAATTGACATCTGAATCAGCCAAAAATGGAGAAGGAGCCTACTTGATGTCCGCAACAAACGAAGCGCAGACATTGCATCTGACCATCACCTCGTTCTTGGAGAGATACGAGATTTGGGCGTCTCCAACGGAGCGAAGAGAAAGATACAAATACAAAGAACAGCTTGAATCCCGAGCCTCGGAACTGCCGACAGACGGAAAAGTCGAAGAACAGTGGTGTGGAATCAAGAATGCCTTTATCACGACGAGCCATGGTACTCTCGGTAAAGTTTGTGGAAGAAGAAGTGAATGAATGTTGGATGAAACTTGGAGGATGGTCGATGATCGGAGAAAGGCGGAAATCGGAATTAAGCAGGCATGTACCGGGTCAGCCAAAGCAGTCTCCCGCCTACAATATGCGGAGCTGGAAAAGGCAGTAAACGAACTTGAAAACGAGAAAATTTAAATAGGGAGCCTGGACAATAGAGAGAGAGCCGCTACCATTGGAGATATCCGATTACTATACACCCAAAATAATCTGCACGTAGCGGCTACGTGAAAAACTACATAATTTTTATCCAATTGATTTTCACGTAGCTTCTACGATTAAAACATGTGAACGCGCCCCTAATAAGAATTGGTGCTTCATGAATGTCATCTAAAATTTACGTGAATTTAAGATCGTTGCAACTTGGTTGGAAGGTGGAAGTTACGTGAAACAAATTTAGTGTTGAGGTGTTGTTTTAATCAGTTGTATTGTTTCTTTTACTTATTCATACTATTTTTTTTATTTCGATAATCATTTTTAATAAAAAATCAACCATAAATTTACGTTAAATTATTTATTTATTTATACTCACTATAATAATAAAAAAAACACTAACGTCTTTCTGTGACCGAGGCCTGGGCTGTTGATGTTACGAGGTACTGGTCGCGGAATATTTCACCAGACACTGTAAGTTGCGATTTTTCATCCGTTTTCACTGCACTGCTGCTGCTAAATCGTAGCAATTGTTTTGTGTGCCTGTAAGGTTATAGTAAAAAGTTAAAAATGGATATGATTTTGCCTCCTGCAACCTTAACTCACCGGTAGACGCATCTAAAGATCATCAGTTTTGCCACCTCCAACCTCCCATGGAAAGCCCTGAACGCCTTGGTCCTCCAGCCGCTGCAGGATTGTGGAAGGCATCTTGACTGCATACTGCTGCTGGTTGGGTTAAATACAGCTGTAATGTGAGCAATATTTTAATCTGTATTTAAATTACCTGTGAGATAAATAACGTCCTTTACGGGTTCAATCCATTCCGATGTAGAATGTTCCGATTAACGAAACAGTTTGTGGGGACTGGGGACACAAGTAAAACTTCGGAATGGCCCAGTGCTGCAGCCATGGGTCGTTTTTCTTCTTATAAGAATCGCGTGCTACACGATCGTCAAAAAAGCTCAAAACGGATTTCAAATCATCCACATAGACTTTACGTGAATTTCATGAATCGTCTATGTGGAAGGAAACAACCCAGTAAACCATTAAGCACTAATATTAGCTACAAATCGGTGGCATTTCAGCATTTCAGTGTCTATTAGCTGTTAAGAGTATTCACAAATGCCAAAAGGCAATGCGGCATTGAAACGTCAAATAAGCCTTGTGTAGGCTCAGTGAGCAAATCTTAGTGCCAATAACCGGCCTTGCATGACATTTTGGAGGAAAAAAAAACAAGTGAAATGTACCTACAGCAACAAGAAGCAAAAATCTCTGATCGAGCTAAACTTCCACCGGCAATCAAAAAAGTGTTCGCTGTTCCAGCGGTTCTGGGCGTAGAATACTAAACAGTTCAATCAAACTAGCCAGCAAAGGTACCGGAGGATAGATCTGTCAGGTGGAGGTATTCAAAATCCCGTTGGACCGAGAAGCTCAGCAATTTCAAGAAAGTGGAAGGACCAACGAAATTTTTATAATAAGAAGTAGGTAGTCGTACCATGGGATTTTCCGAAAAATACCACCCGATTAGCCCTGGAGGAGCGAGAAAACGAGCGATTTACAACATAAAATGAGTTTCCTTTGAAATGTTTTTCGGCTTGAAAAGTTGTGCTCAAAAAGAAAATAACTAGTGAAAATTAATATTTGAATAATTGTGATTGAAAAACTGTATTGTGTGATGAAAAAACATTGAAATAAATCAAAATTATTACCGATAATTATGTTGTTTTTTTCCTTTCTTCGGGCAACCGTAAAACATTTCAATTTAAATGTGACAAATTTTCCTAGATTAAGACAAGAACCAAATAGTTCAAGCAGCAGAGGCGCTGATAAATGCTCTGCAGTGGTAGGTCCAGAGTTCAATTCCTGCTTCAGCAGCAAAAATGCATTCGACAAAAAATCAACCGCTAATGAAAGATAGGGTGAGGGAGATAGGAAAACAAAAACCCAAAAGGGATGGACAAATCATAAATATTTCTTTCAATTTTTTTTTCTTTTTCATCTAGTGGGTTGTACCCACTGGAAAAATATTTTGACATTTCCGCTAAGCAGTATATTGGCCGATTTGCAGGCCAAACCTGGCTTTTAAACAGCACTTATTTAGCATACAGAGCTATCAGGCTCTGTAGAACATATTAGATATTCCACTATAATGTCAAACTAGGGCCATTTATTACGGCTTAATGGTTACTTGGGAAGTTATGACAAAATCACATAGAATCGATGTGATGCAACAAAATCTTCGTTTACGTGAAAAATCCCGTAGAAAAAATTTCTAAATTATTTTGGGTGTATGACATTTCTCGCCGCCTTAGTAGCTCAAGAACTAATTCAAGAATGTCGCTGGAAGTCCAAGCCGATCAGCTGTTGACAGATCGAACTGATCAGCACAAACGTCCAAATGAGCATTTTGAACAACCCTTCCGAGTCAGGCCAACAGAACCCGCAGCTCGAGCGCCAGAAGTAAATCGCATTAATGGCATCAACTCGGAAGCGCCTTTGCTGGCTGAAATAGAAGCGGCGATCAAAGACATGAATTCCAACAAAGCGCCTGGGAACGATTGCATCTCTGTTGAAAGCCGACCCTGCCTTGTCAGCACAAATGGTGCACCGTCGTTTCGCTGACATTTGAGATACTGCAACATTCCCGGCCGACTGGATGCAGGGTATCCTCGTAAAAGTCTCGAAGAAAGGAGACCGGTACGGCATAACGAGGCATAACGTTGATCAACTCTCAAAGTACTCTACAAAATGATCCTAAACAGGATCCAGGATAAAAATTGACGCTACACTCCAACGGCAACAAGCTGGATTCCGATCCGGACGATCATGTGTGGACCACATAACAATTCCAGAACTCATTTCTGCTGGTGTTCGTTTATTTCTAAAAAGCATTCAACCGACTTACCCCCCCCTCTCTCTCTCTCTCTCTCTCTTTCTCTCTCTCTCTCTCTCTCTCTCTCTCTCTCTCTCTCCTTCTCTTTCTAACAAAGGCTTGTGAAGTGGAATATGCTTAGAGAAAAGAGACATTACAAGTACGAAATGGTAATCACTGGTAATGCTAAGTGACAAATGAGAAGTGCGGCAGGAGAATTGACACGTGAGAAATGAAAAAAGAAAGAAATGAGAGTCGAGTCATGAGATGTTTGACGTGCGAAGTGATACGTGAGAAGTGAGACATATAGAGAATTTGTTTTTTTTTTTCATTCCATCTCAGTCGCTTGGCAAGTGCGGATGTATTTTCGTTTCGCTACATATCGGTGCTTAATACACGCAGAAGTGAAAAAAAAGTTTTAAGTTCCCACAAGCAGTTATCCTGCATCATTCGGTCGTCAATTGCCGAATCCATTCAGCAACGGAAGTGACAAGCTGTGTTTCCCCCGGCAGCGCTGGTGCGCAATCCCCACATCTGGCTGGAACATCAGGCTGCCTTGTCGTCACCATCAGCACCAGGACCATCAGCAGAGGAGTGCAAATAGTTTCCTCCCAATCCAGGTTTGATTACTGTATGGGCGGTTGTCCGATAATCCGGTATTAATTGCCGTGTTCGGATAACGGAAGCATTGCACAAGTCTGAATTCGATTGGTCATTCCCTCCCGGTGAATCGAATCATCATCAATCAACCGAGGAAAAAAACATCATTGCCGTCGTCATCGCCAGGGCCAGCTGCGATCGACAGAAGAACACGTGGTTGTGTACCAGGAAAAAAACACTCAAGAAAATTAGCTTACTAAGAAGTGCTTGAAAAAAATTGTAAGTTCTTTTTCATTCTTTTTCACTTTTTCTTTTTACTATCTATTTCTCTTTATTTCGACCATTGTTTGCTTCGTTCATATTTTTAACATTGGACATTCGTGTTCGTGTGAAGAAATATGAGCGAAGGCGGGGGGTTGATCCCCTCAACTGAGGATGACGAAGATAGCGTCTATGAGGATGAGGAGCATTTAGAGGATTCGGTTGTTGCGGGTCCTTCTAATGATTTTCATTCTCCAATGGATGATAATTCTGAGTCATCCTCAGTTGAAAGTAAAGCATCCCGACTCCGAGTCTACACAGAGAGCACAACTTTCACTGGTCCTTGGGTGGTTTTCATCCGGCCCAAAAAGAATGGTAAGCAATTAAATGTGGTTCAGATCACAAGAGATCTGGCAAGGTGGTCCTCCGTAACCTGCATTAAAAAGGTGAGACCGAACAAATTGCGAGTTGAAGTGGCCAACCGGAAAGCCGCAAATGAAATCGCTGTCAGCAATTTTATAAACTTAGAGTACCACGTGTACATTCCGTCTCGAGACGTAGAGATCGAGGGCGTGATTACAGAAATGAGTTTGAAGGCAGATTACGTGAAATCCAACGGCGTTGGTAAGTTTAAGAGCCTCGATTCGGCTTCGGTCGAAATCTTGGATTGCCGCCAACTCAGAACTGCCACCGTCGTAAATGGAGTCAAAGGGTACTCACCTTCAGGCTCATTTCGAGTGACCTTTGCGGGAACCGCCCTCCCTCATTACGTCTTGATTGACGGAATTTTGAGGCTGCCTGTGCGACTCTTTGTTCCTCGCCCCATGGATTGCAAGAATTGCAATAAGTTGGGACACACTGCGTCGCACTGCTGTAACAAGCCACGGTGTCCCAAATGCGGGGAGAATCATGGGGCTGGAGCGTGCTCAGCAATAGAGCAGAAATGTGTCTATTGCGGGGGCTCACCCCATGAAATCTCCTCGTGCGAGGCATATAAGAGTCGCTGGGATAGCCAAAAGCGCTCTTTGAAGGAACGCTCAAAACGGTCTTATGCCGCCATTTTGAAGAGCGCGGCGCCTCCGATCCAACCTCATTCAAGTAACATTTTTACTGCGCTGTCAGTTGTAGACAATGTAGAAGCAGATTCTACCGACGAAGAACACCCGGTCATCTTTGTAGCCAACTCGCGAAAACGCTCAAAACCAGCACCGAAGACCCCCAAAATTCCAGCGAAAATCCCAACATTTAGTCCCTCAATTGGTATTAAGCAAAAACCGACACCTATAGTGAAAGAAAAACAAGTCCCTCCTGGATTCCGTATGAATATGACATCTCAGAATACACCACACATTGCGGAAACTGCTAAGTCTTTCGTTCCTAACGTTGTTTCGCCAGAATCAACTTCACAATCTGGAATTTTTAAATTGTCCGACATTTTAAATGGGGTCTTTACTTTTTTCAACGTCTCGGAATCGATCAGGAGTATTGTTACCTCTATGCTTCCTGTAGTAAAGACATTTTTGAAGCAATTGATGCAAACTTGGCCCCTTCTTTCAGTGTTTATCTCTCTCGATGGCTAATTTAAGCCGAGAGGTCGGAGATATCACTGTGTTACAGTGGAATTGTCGTAGCCTAATCCCTAAACTGGATCCGTTCAAATTTCTTCTTCATGAAACTAGTTGCGATATTTTTGCCCTTTCTGAAACATGGCTTTCTTCTCAATCAAACATCTCATTCCACGATTTTAACATCATTCGTTTCGATCGCAATGATTCTTATGGAGGGGTGCTTTTAGGGATCAATAAGCGCCACTCTTTCTATAGAATCCACCTCCCTTTGTCAGGAGGAATTGAAACTGTTGCTTGTCATACAACTATAAGGGGTAAGGACTTATGTGTTGTCAGTTTGTACTGGCCTCAGAGAGTTGCAGTGAACCAAAGCCACCTAGAGGACCTGTGCTCAGTGCTACCTGAACCAAGGTTGATCCTGGGTGACTTTAATTCACATGGGACTGTCTGGGGGGAGCAAACTGGCGATAGTCGTTCTACTCTTATCTATGACATTTGCGACAGTTTCAATTTAACAGTTTTGAACACGGGTGATAAAACACGGGTACCTAAACCTCCTGCTAGACAAAGTGCAATTGACCTCTCACTCTGCTCAAACTCACTATCATTGGATTGCCAGTGGAAGGTAATCCCTGATCCCAATGGTAGTGATCACCTGCCTATCAAAATTACAATCACCAATGGGGTGAACGCTTCAAATTCAACAAATATGGTATATGACCTCACAAGACACATCGACTGGAAAAAGTACTCGGACGCAATTGTTTCAGCCATCCATTCTGTGGAAGTGTTACCTCCGTTGGAGGAATATACCTTCCTTGCTTGCTTGATCCATGATAGCGCAGTTAAATCTCAAACGAAACCCATCCCAGATCCATCTGTTCGCCGAAGGCCTCCCAATCCATGGTGGGACAGTCAGTGTACTAAACTTTACGTGGACAAATCGAACGCTTTTAAAGTTTTTCGGAAACACGGAACCCTGGATAACTTCAACGCGTATTTTTCTCTTGAGCAGCAATTTAAAAACTTGATCAAGGGGAAAAAACGTGCGCATTGGCGTAATTTTGTGGGAGGTTTGTCGCGGGAAACATCCTTAAGCACTTTGTGGAATGTGGCACGCAGCATGCGTAATCGTTCTCACACGAACGAAAGTGAAGAACATTCGCATAAATGGATTTTCAATTTCGCACGGAAAATCTGTCCAGATTCCACACCAGTGCAAAAAATCATCCGAAGTGTGTCTCCGAACAGATGCGATCTGGATTCCAGCTTTTCAATGATGGAACTCTCACTTGCTCTCCTCTCTTGTAACAATTCAGCTCCGGGAGTTGATAAAATCAAATTTAACTTGTTGAAAAACCTTCCGGATGCCGCCAAATTTCGCTTGTTGAATTTATTTAATCAATTCTTGGAGCATAACATTGTTCCCGAAGATTGGAGACAAGTGAGAGTTATTGCCATCCAAAAGCCAGGGAAACCAGCTTCCGATTTTAATTCGTACCGTCCAATAGCGATGTTGTCTTGCATTCGGAAATTGATGGAGAAAATGATTTTGTTCCGATTGGATAAATGGGTGGAAACAAATGGTCTCCTTTCAGATACTCAATTTGGGTTTCGAAGGGGCAAAGGGACAAACGATTGTCTTGCTTTGCTGTCTTCAGAGATACAAATGGCGTACGCAAAACGTGAGCAAATGGCTTCGGTGTTTCTAGACATAAAGGGAGCTTTTGATGCAGTCTCAATAGAGGTTTTGTCTGACAAGTTGCACTCCCGGGGTCTGCCTCCCCTATTGAACAACATCTTATACAGCTTGCTTTGTGAGAAACATCTGAACTTTGCTCACGGAGATATTTCAATTAGAAGGACCTCTTACATGGGCCTCCCGTAAGGTTCATGTTTGAGTCCTCTTTTGTACAACTTTTACGTAAGTGACATCGACAGTTGTATCTCCGAAGGTTGCACACTAAGACAACTTGCAGATGACGGTGTAGTGTCTGTCACAGGATCTACTGAGTCTCATCTGCACAGACCTTTACAAGATACTTTAGACAGATTGTCAACCTGGGCTTTGGGGCTTGGGATTGAGTTTTCTCCACAGAAAACGGAGATGGTTGTTTTCTCTAAGAAGCGTAGACCTGCTCAACCTAAGCTTCATCTCCTAGGCAGGACGATCACTCAATCGAGGTGTTTTAAGTATCTTGGGGTTTGGTTTGATTCCAAATGTACCTGGAGAGCCCACATTGAGTATCTGAAAGGAAAATGCCAACAAAGAATCAATTTTCTCCGATCAATCACTGGCACTTGGTGGGGAGCTCACCCAGAAGATCTTTTAAAATTGTATCGAACAACAATTCTCTCAGTTATGGAATATGGTAGCTTCTGTTTCCAGTCAGCTGCTAAAACTCATCTCATCAAACTCGAGCGTATCCAATATCGTTGTCTCCGCATCGCTTTGGGCTGTATGCCTTCTACGCATAATATGAGTCTTGAAGTTTTGGCAGGCATACTCCCACTAAAAGATCGATTCAATTTGTTATCACTCCGGTTCCTCATCAGGTGTGAGGTCATGAACCCATTGGTGACCGCAAATTTTGAAAGGCTTCTTGAGCAAAATCTTCAAACCAGATTTATGTCTATATACCATGTCTTCATGTCCATGCAGGTTAATCCTTCTTCATATTCTCCAACTCGTGTTTACATCCCAGACTACGACAACTCTTCTGTCCAGTTTGATTTGTCTATGCAGCAAGAAATTCGTGGAATCCCTGATTCGCACCGTCCACTTCTGATTCCAAGAATTTTCGATGCTAAATATAGACACCAGAGGTGCCAGGTGTCCTGATTTATCAGGATTTGTCCTGATTTTCGAGAGACCGTCCTGATTTTTCAAAAACTCACAAGTTGTCCTGATTTTTGAAAAGTTGTCTCTAATATGTCCTGATTTGTCCTGATTTTCATAAAAACTTCTTAAATATGATCGAATTTGTAGTTGAACTATGAAAAAATCTTGTAAATCTATATATATAAAACAGGGAGAGAGACAGCCCATACAGAAATGTGCGAACACGCAAAACTCTTCACTGGATCATCCGATTTGCATGCGATTTTTTTTGTTGTGTTCGTCTTCACGCGAAGAATAACACAACGGAGAGATAATTTCGAAAATGTTTTTGTGGAACTTGAAAATTAATTTTTAGTTTTTATTCGTATCAACTAAAAGTCATGGCACCCAATTTCCATTTTTTTTTTATTCGAATCACCCAGAGTAGGGCGTTTGCTACACACACATACAAGAGGTCTGTTGGGCACACATTAGAGGATTTTATATGCGAAAAATGCAAAATTCAACCAAAATGTTGCTTTTCCCTTAAATGAATGCTCAATTTCTCTAAAAAACATTCAAAGAGTATACTTCGGATCATTTGCTAACATGTGGAAACGATTCTGCGATTATTTTATTGGATATCAATGGGAAACCAAGCAAAACAAAAAATGAAAAACAGCCAACCATCATTGTAAAGCACATTAAATGGTTCCCCCGGATCCTTTGTTCACGTTTTTGGGTCTATCATATAAAATTTAAAACCAGGAGGATGATGTTAAGAGTTTTTGGCACGAAATTGATTAATAAACTTGAGCAATATTTATCCTGCTTTCATTAAAAACGCTCATATCATGTACAAAGTCCTCATTTTTTTTAAAGAAATTCACTCAAAATTAGAAAAAAAAATCACAAACGAGTCAAAAAATGTGTTGTACATAAGAAACTTTTCAATAGTTTTCATTAATTCTTCAAAAAATAACTTTCATTAGTAGACTTGTATTCATTTAACATGGGGCTTTCACATTTGTTTGCCCAACGGCTTACTTATACTAATGCACTGTGCAAACGCCCTGTAGGAAGGCGCCAAAAGCAATCAAGGCTTACTGATGTGCATCCATCTCTCTGTAGGATGTTTTGGCGCCCATTTTCGTTGCAAGTGTGGCACCAGTAAAATGGATACTTGGATGTGATTTTCCCTATGAGGTTCCGCAACTACGAAGCATAGCAATGCCTGTACGAAGAATATTGACAAAATTTGTAATTTTTTGCATCAGAATCTGGGCAATTCTAAGATTTTTTTTCCGATGTTTATTCGTTCACCGTTAATTTTTTTTGAAATGTCATATTCTTTTGACAACTCAAGCAACATGGCTTTAAAATTTCCAATAGACTCAAAACAACTTAATGAGATTGAATTGAAACATTTCATTATCAAATCATTTTTTATGAGTTTTGGTAAAACCAATAGAAAGTCATATAACTGGGAAAAGATCACCTTAATTTATTTTTTGTTGTTTTTATCCAGTTAGTTTGAGAATTGAAGGTTATTAATTTTGTGATTCCAATTAAATTGAATCATTATCATAAAAACGGATTGGAGGATCAGGAAACATTGGAAAATCCACGCTACCTTTCATGCTCAGTGGTTAAACGGAACTTTTAAAAAATTAAGCTATATAGAACTTTATCTTGATATTAGATCCAACTCTCAGTTTCAAAAGTCAGAAAAAAGGATCGTAATCAATAATATCATCAAGTACTTACAACTTGAAAAAAATATTAAAATTAAATTTTAAGTAAAAAGCATGCCACCTAAAATTTCGAACATTTAAGTGTAGAGAAAAATCTGAACCATTACTCAAAAATACACAAAAAGTTTCGTACCAGATATAAGATCTAAAAAAACAATCTGTCAAGCATAAGTAAATTAAAGAATATAAACACTTAAATTCGATCAAAAAAATAAAATCAAGATCAACGAAAATCCAGCTTTTAAATTAACGTTTTAATATAACTGAAAATCCAGATTCATAAAGCCAAATTTGGAATATTGATTCAAATCAACAATAAAATTCAGAATTAAATTTAACTGTCTGGATTACAGTATCTTATCTTACGATCATAAACTATAAATTTAAGTAATTTGTAAATATTTTGAATTTCTATTCCAAATACTCAAAATAGATTTGCTTTCATTCAGGGTTTGCCTGTTAAAAGAAAAATAATCTAAATACAAGAAAGTTTAAATACTTTTTTTTAAATTCTTTAATTCTCAGTGCAATTTGCCAATTCCTAACTGAAAATTGAAAAAAACATAATGATGACACAAATTTATAGTGAAATTAATAGTTACTTTTTGTGAATTGTTAAATATTTGTCAAACTCAGCTCTGTTAATTCACAATAAGATTCAATTAGTGTATATAGTGCGAAGTCCGAAAAAAAGACATTTGGAATAATTAAAAAAAAGTTAAAAATTAATTTTATTTTCACTATTCTTTAAATGTTTCGGGTCCATTTTTTAATTTTTCTATTCTGACGACCATGCTTAAAGATAACTGTAATGTAGGTATTTAAATACACTGAGGTTTTTTTTACGCGGTTTTTTTTTACACGGTTTTTTTTACGCGGCTTTTTTTACGCGGATTTTCCAATTAACGCGGTTTTTTTTTACGCGGATTTTCGAATTAACGCGGTTTTTTTTAACGCGGATTTTCGAATTAACGCGGTTTTTCAGAGAAAATATTCTAAGACTTTTTCAAAGGAAAACACTTAGAATTTTTCTGTAGTTGGGAAAATCTTAGCTCTGAGACTAAGAACGTGATACATGAAATCTGTGACCTGAGACTTGAGACCTGAGACCTGAGACATGAGACCTGACTCGAGATCTGAGACACGAGACATGAGACATGAGACCTGAGACTTGAGACTTGAGACCTGAGACATGAGACATGAGACATGAGACATGAGACATGAGATCTGAGACATGAGACATAAGACCTAAGACATGAGACCTGAGACATGATACCTGAGACATGAGACATGAGACCTGAGACATGAGACATGAGCCATGAGACATGAGACATGAGACATGAGACATGAGACATGAGACATGAGACATGAGACATGAGACCTGAGACCTGAGACATGAGACCTGAGACATGAAACATGAAACATGAGACCTGAAACCTGAGACATGAGACCTGAGACATGAGACATGAGACCTGAGACATGAGACATGAGACATTAGACCTGAGACATGAGACATGAGCCATGAGACATGAGCCATGAGACATGAGACATGAGACATGAGACCTGAGACATGAGACATGAGACCTGAGACATGAGACATGAGACATGAGACATGAGACATTAGACCTGAGACATGAGACATGAGCCATGAGACATGAGCCATGAGACATGAGACATGAGACCTGAGACATGAGACCTGAGACATGAAACCTGAGACATGAGACCTGAGACCTGAGACATGAGACATGAGACATGAGCCATGAGACATGAGCCATGAGACATGAGCCATGAGACATGAGACATGAGACATGAGACCTGAGACCTGAGACATGGAACATGAGACCTGAGACATGAGACCTGAGACATGAGACGATCTGAATTCCACACTGTCAAATAAGCCTCACTATATTCTACTATTCTATTGATCTAATTGATTTTGTTTTTTATCTTAAAAATAAACTATCATTGTACGTAAATTTTTAAATAGTCATGATTCTTACGCGTTTTTTTAGTAACGTGCTTTTTTGCGCGAAGTTTTTAATTGAAATGGATTTTTTACGTGGATTTTCGAATTAACGAGGTTTTTTTTTACGTGGATTTTCGAATTAACGCGGTTTTTTTTACGCGGATTTTCGAATTAACGCGGTTTTTTTCACGCGGATTTTCGAATTAACGCGGTTTTTTTTATGCGGTTTTTTTTTACGCGGGACGAAATACCGCGTAAAAAAAACCTCAGTGTACAGAGAGAAACACAAATCGAAAAGACAACTCTATTTATGACGACTCCAGCAAAACAGATCCATTTTCTATTGAAATCAATCTTCAACATTTTTAAAATACTTTATCAGATAGGAGTTTTTGAATAAGAATGATGACTAAACTAAATTGAAACTTGATAGATAAAGCGTTCTTAAGTTACCGGAACTGATCATTAGTGCGATAAACAAAAGTTAGCGAACTTATTAGAGCAAATCGTATGAGCGTTTTTGTGTCACGAACTGCCGGTTTTGAATATAAATTTATGTATGATATTTTCCATTCCATTAGCGGTTTTTCGAATGAACTTAAAATAATGAAATTCGGATAACGAACCATAATTCTGGATTTTTTTTGTGATACAAAGGTATCCACTAGCTTTTATACACTTAAAAGGAAGGCTGACTAAGGAACTGTGCTAAAATATAAAAAATTCTCAAACATTACAGGCTTAACAAAGTTTGCCGGGTCAGCTAGTAGGTTATAAAATATAGTCAAACCAATTTTACAGATGGTAATCTTCGGTTCATGTGATATCCAAATGGTGTTTTTCGATATGAACTACCGGCCAGAAAACAAACTGCGTACTGTTGATGCATAAATCAAGGCGTTTACAGCACCTGTATTGCGCCTTTATTTATGCAATCTAAGCAGAATCCTTATTATTTTCATGAATCAAGAAGTGTCCTGAAAAATCCTGATTTTTAACTTTGCGTTGTCCTGATTTTTGACTTAACCACCTGGCACCCCTGATAGACACGTCGATGCTGACAAAATGTACTTTACAGATGGGTCGCTTATAGAGGAATCAACGGGATTTGGAGTTTTTAACGAAATAGCTACTGCCTCATATAACCTCCATCCACCATGCTCGGTATACATCGCAGAATTAGGAGCCATTTACTGGGCGTTGGACAGCGTCGTTTCAAGGCCAGTAGGACACTACTATATTATAACGGACAGCCTCAGTTCTGTTGAAGCAATCCGTTCAATAAGACCAGGAAAGAACTCACCGTATTTCCTCGGGAAGATACGGGAGACTCTGAGTGCTTTATCAAGACGTTGCTTTGCCATCACCTTCGTTTGGGTCCCCTCACATTGCTCGATATTGGGTAATGAGAGGGCGGACTCTCTGGCAAAGGTGGGGGCGATGGAAGGCGTCACATATCACCGTGAAATCGTCTTCAACGAATTTTACTTCATAGTTCGAAGGAACTCTCTTGTCAACTGGCAGCGCAAATGGGACGAGGATGAGTTGGGTCGATGGCTCCACTCGATTATCCCAAAGGTAAGCCTCAAACCCTGGTTTAATAGATTGGACCTGAGTCGAGATTTTATTCGTATATTTTCCCGTCTCATGTCCAATCATTATTCCTTAGACGCGGTACTCTATCGTTTGAATATTGCTAGCAGCAATTTGTGTAGTTGCGGCCAAGGTTACCACGACATCGAGCATATTGTTTGGTCGTGCGAGGTCCATCTTGTCGCTAGAACGAATTTGATAGACTCCCTTCGGGCCCGAGGAAAACCACCCTATGTTCCAGTGAGAGATGTGCTGGGTGTGAGAGACTTGGACTACATGTTCGAAATATATCTTTTCCTAAAAGCTATTGATCTTCGTCTATAATTTCTTCTTATTTTCATATTTCCCTATCTATCTTCTTTTTTCTTTAAAAGTGAACTAGATATAAGCACACAATTGTTATCAAACAAAACGAGTTTGGCTCCTTAAAGCCTAAAGGTATGAGCCGTTTCAAATAAAGAATTTACAAAAAAAAAAGAGAATTTGTTTTCGTGTGGTGGTGCACCGGGGCACTACCGGTAGTGCACTTTTTGCTGTTTTTATGCTCGTTTTCAGGATGAGTAGTCCACTGGTAGTGCACCATAAAGTGGACGGTGGAACACTCTGAAAATATTCGGTGTTGCTTGCGCTCTCACCAATACTATCCTGAATTTTGACAGCACGTGCTTCCCGATGTAAACAAATATCAGCTGGTTGGTTTATTTCTATACCGCAAAAATTGCGTTCGAGCTGTTTTTTTCTCTTTATTATCCCGAAGAACGGAAACTTGTTCCGGATTCAATACCAGTGCCGTTTCCAACAGAGGCGGAGAATTTCACCTGGATGGCACGTTCCAAAGCAAACAACGCTCCCAAGAAGAAATGTGCCCAGAAGGCTTGCTGCAATCGGTTCCAGGCGATGACGAAAAAGAGCAGCAAATCCGAGTGCAAAAAGGCCAACCCAAAGATCTGGTGGAATCGCCCAAACCGAAAAGTTTTTTTGTTCGGGAGGGTCCTATAAGTTGGTCTCCATAGCAAGAATCGTTCAGCTGCATCGAAGCTACTCTGCTTCGAGCTGTGCCTTAGGGTGACGATGCTCGGTTGCGCCAAGTCCCGGATTCCCACCCGTTGCCCTTCAAAAACGTTAGTTCGAGACTACACTCGTATGGGAGCTTGACTTTCGTTCGTTTCGGTCTGTTAGCAAAATTTTCTCCCCCGACTTCTGCGATCTGAGTTCGCCAATTTGACTTCCAAGAATTTTTCTTTTGTAATCTGGAAACGGAAATAGGTACTCGAACGAAGATGAGATTTGCGAGGAATAAATGTTCAAAATGTTCACGTACACCAACAAAGGTGGGTGCAAAACTCGATTCATGCTCGTTTTCAGCTTGGAAGGTGCAACACTTTCGGGTGGTGAAAACAAATACGGTAATAGACAGTAAGACGTGAAAAGTCACGTCTAACATTTAACTTCTCACTTTATACTTCTCACTTCTTGCTTCTCATATCTCACGTCTTATACTTATCAAGTCTATCGTTTCATTTTTCACTTCTCACTTATCTCTTCTCGCATCCCACTTCTCACGTCTCACTTATCAAGTCTCACTTTTCACGTCTAACGTCTCACTTCTCAAATTTCACTTCACCTATTTCATGTCTAACTTCTCAGGTCTTACTTTTCAGGTTTCACTTCTCACGTCTCACCTCTCCTGTCTCACTTTTCATGTCTAAGGTCTTTATCTCATTTGTACGTCTCAAGTCTCAGGTGGCAGGTCCAAGATCCCATTTTCTCATGGTTTATTTCTCATATGCTTCATGTCTATTGTCTCAGATCTCAAGTCCCATATACTTATATGTATGGGAGAGTGGGGTATCATGGGCCACTTTTTTTCGTTGTTCCATAACTTCTTTATTATAAAAGATAAAATGAAAATAAAAAATGGTATGGTTTTTTACATTTTCAAGGTATCATAAGGTATTTTTTAAATTTTTAATAAGTTATTTTCCCCAAATTCTGACTGTTTGAAAAAAAGCTATATTTTTTGGATTTTGAAAAATGGTGGGGAATCGTGGGCCACCAAATCCAAATTGACCAAATAACATGCAAAGTTTAAGATTTGACCCAAAACTGTGATTTCCTAATTCATTTCGTTATTTTAAAGCAATTTCAGATGATGAAATAAAAAAGAGAGCTGTGTATGATCGCATAGATTCCATAACCTGGCTCGCGAACGTTTTGGCAAAATTTCTAATATAGGATGGACAAAATATTTTTCATAACTCTTCATTTGGCGTGAGAAAACTTTAAAGATAGGAAAAACGTATTTCAAGTTCTGAATGTGTATAAAAACATAAAAATATAGGTGGTTCATGATGTGTGGCCCACGATTCCCCACAAGCTATGATTTGCAAATTGGTTGCGTTTGTGTGACTTATTCATGTTTCATCAAAAATTCCTGTTAGACGTGAAAGTTCAAGACAAAACTAAGATCATGAGCGTATGAGCATATTTTTGTTATGCACTTTAGGTTCCCCATCGATGAAATTAGCTGGTGTTTTTTTAATTATGAAAGTAAATTTTTCTAACTTTTTTTAGCTTGATAAATAAAAGAAGCATATGATGCGTATTTCAGTCAACAACATATAGGAATATATGCTCACGCAAAGCGACGACGATGACAGTTGGTTTGAGATTTTTATCTCAACACACATCTGAGATATTAAAAGTGGCCCACGTTTCCCCATGGCCCACGATACCCCACTCTCCCCTACTAAAACAATTTAAAAAAAAACATTCAAATTGGTAGGTATATATTTCCGGTAAAACATGCGTCTCAAAAGTCGTGCCACATTTCATCGTGGCATCGATTATTTGTCCCACAATCTTCACAACTGGTGGGTGAGGGAGATCAACTAAATCTGTAATCGCTGATAAGAAAATAGGCAGTAGATATTTGTGCGCCTTTGACAACAGAAGCAACTAACACTTGAAAGGAGAGTTGTACCAATTTCAATGTTAATAAAAAATTATTGTGTTCCGACCAGAGGACACAACAAACATACAAATAAAAGTGATTCCGCGGAAAATGTGATTTGTTTTTTTTTGGGCTGATTGACTATGACCAACTTTACTTCGGATGGTACATACATGCATATTTCAATAAAACTTATAAATAATGAGACAGGTTCCACAAGAAACATGAAGTTGCTGTGCATCGCATAAGTGAGTGACCATTAAAAATATTTCACAGTTCAATGCCCACCACATAAGAGTCGACTGTCTTGTTCGGTTTCTGTTCATATCAACATGTGAGCTGAGTTAGCTATTGCCCGCACAGTTCTGACCTCGGCCGATATGAGGGCCCCTCGATAGAAACTAAACGTACAATGTTTCAAGCATTTAGAACCCAACAAAAAGAAATTCACCAAAGAAGAGCTTTGTGCTGGCGGACAAGTACAAGGACAGCAATAATCGTGTCATGCAGTGGCAAAGATATGATTAGGTAGCTTCTTATATGATCACGAAACCAAAAAAAGTAGCGCCTAATTTATTTATGGAAATACATAGGCAAAGACTTCAAATCGTCGAAACAACGAAAAAAAAATTCGAGAATTGGATTCTGTTGATAATCATTGAAAAAATGTTGGTAGAACTTTTCACATTAAAAAAAAACGAAGATGCGTGTCTAGCCACTGTGATTGACGATTCCTAAACATTAACGGGGCTTATTCTGCGACTCGAGTGACGTGACTCACGAAATTTCACTTTTTCGTACTGATTCCAGAAAAAGCTCCAGAAAAGAAATTTGTGTATCGATGAGCTTTGAAGACCAATAACAGATCATCCGAACGAAAATTTCGAGGCTAGAGAAGCTATTTCAGCCAGCAAAACGATTTGAAATTTCGTGAGTCACGTCACTCGAGTCGCAGAATAAGCCCCAACATAAGGACACCAAACGAAAGATTTTTCTTCCAAAAGAGATACTCAGGAATGACGATTTCAATAGAAAACCGGAAAAACAGGATTTGAAAACACACGACTAGACTATAGAATATTTTGTCGCGCCTTTGAGATTGACTGATGAGAACCAACAAAAATGTGAGATATCGTCGTTTATACCTAATCTGAAAAAAAAAGAAACTCAAAACAGACGATCAGGGGAATTTTGAAAACAGCAACCTCCTAGTAAGTTGTTGTTCAACTATCTATCTGTGTCGCAGCGATCGGTTTCTTTAATCGATGACGACATTTCGTTGTTTGTTGCCCTAAGCACAAAAAGGGTAGCCCTCCATGATTATTGGCACTTTGTTCTACATTCGCGCAGAACACAAAACACATCGTCGTGTCGTGACTCAATCTTAAAGCTACGACGACGACTAAACCGTCATCAGAGCACCCAGGACATAATGGAAGCTAGAAAATAAAGCATGATAGAGAAAAGGGACGTCTAATGCCCCCGTATCGGTCGGTCTGGAGAAACTCCCGGTAAACAACGATGACGGAAAAATATCGATTTTGTTACTTGTGCGTCCTCCCCCGCACAATTTTTCCCGATTATGCGTCTACGATTCGCTTTTCTGGCCCCCTTCTACTTCTCTCCAACAATTGCCAGAGATATCGATGCAAATAATCTCCTTTCCCCCACCGAGAGATCCGTTTTTTGTTTTTTCGGGGGTTGCTTCCAGATGGAAACTTGAAAAATTCGGAACAAAACTTACCCGTGTCTCCGATGATGATGTACTTGAACAAGTAGGCGTAGGACATTTTGGCTGGGACTTTCTCGAGTTCCACGGACTAGATTGGTTATTCGGAAATCCTTCTGCAGATGTGGGGTTGGGTCGCTACCTTGTGATTGCTTTCCCGTTTGACTGGTTTTCCTGGGATTTCCCAAAAAAACACCAAAACTTCTCGTTGTGTATTCCAAGACTGGTATTACGTTGCACAATATTCGAGCAGAACAGCACCTTCTTCCTCCCACCTTTCGTACCTATTCGAGATTTTAAACAGCACAGGAAAAATATCACAGTGCTTTCTTATCTTTGTTCACAGCACACTCTCACTTTATTAAAATATTATTTTCAGCTTATAATCCGGACAGACGATGACCGGATACACTAGAATGGTAGTGGTTCACTTTACGCTTTGTTCCAGAGGGTTTAAAAATTCCGGAAGTAATCGTTTTCCACAAAACCCGTAAACTTCTCGTCACCAGCTTTGGGCTCTCTATACAAAGGGGAAGAATCTGCTGATTTTAATTTTTTCCTCTATTTTTTCTGCGCTGTAGCGTATTCGTCACTATAATCACACGGTACGGTTCCTAAATACGAAAAACCTCGACCAACTTCAAACGAACGACTGCGACTGTGAGTGAGCGAGCGAGAAATCAGCCTGACACGGCGACCGTCAGAAAATTCCAGGGTCGAACTTCGATTGACAGATTTGACAGCAGGAATCGCGTCGCGACCTGGGTTGCCAGGTGCCCAGATTTGTCTGTAAAACCAAGACTTTTGACCCGTCTTCCAGATATTGGTCAGACACAGATTTTGCCCAGATTTTTGCTGAGAGTGCCCAGATTTTACAGACTTTCAAAATTGAGTGATGAAATCAATATTCGTGTATCGGAATTTGATCCGTAAGTGTCAGATTAGACTGAAATCTCGCTTGTATCCATTGGTATTTAACCAATTATCATTAAACACATTTTTTAAATAAGATCGGCATGGTACGTGGTAGGAAACAGTGTTTGTTGTATAGTTCTCAATTTGAAAATAACCCACAACTCCCCCCCCCCCCCACCCCACCCCCCCCCCCCCCCCCCCCTAACCAAATTTCTTAATTTGTGTCATATTTGTGATCTTCTTTATGCACAGACACTCCAAGACTTTTTTTCAAAATTGAAAACAGAAATTTCAATTGAAAAGTTTCATAGAATTTTTGAATATTAAAAACTTTTGTTAAAGAAAAAGTAAAATGTACAAAAAGAGAAATGACAAAAATGACAAGTTAAAATAACAAAAATGATAAAAATCACAAAAATGACAAACATGACAAAAATGACAAAAATAACAAAAATGGCAAAAATAACAAAAATGACCAGGAATACCAAAAAAGAAAAAAAATGACAAAACAAAAAAAAAGAAAAACTTAACAAAAATGACAAAAAATGACAAAAATGACAAAAATGACAAAAATGACAAAAATGACAAAAATGACAAAAATGACAAAAATGACAAAAATGACAAAAATGACAAAAATGACAAAATGACAAAAATGACAAAAATGACAAAAATGACAAAAATGACAAAAATGACAAAAATGACAAAAATGACAAAAATGACAAAAATGACAAAAATGACAAAAATGACAAAAATGACAAAAATGACAAAAATGACAAAAAATGACAAAAATGACAAAAATGACAAAAATGACAAAATGACAAAAATGACAAAAATGACAAAAATGACAAAAATGACAAAAATGACAAAAATGACAAAAATGACAAAAATGACAAAAATGACAAAAAATGACAAAAATGACAAAAATGACAAAAAATGACAAAAATGACAAAAATGACAAAAATGACAAAAATGACAAAAATGACAAAAATGACAAAAATGACAAAAATGACAAAAATGACAAAAATGACAAAAATGACAAAAATGACAAAAATGACAAAAATGACAAAAATGACAAAAATGACAAAAATGACAAAAATGACAAAAATGACAAAAAATGACAAAAATGACAAAAATGACAAAAATGACAAAAATGACAAAAATGACAAAAATGACAAAAATGACAAAAATGACCAAAAAATGACAAAAATGACAAAAATGACAAAAATGACAAAAATGACAAAATGACAAAAATGACAAAAATGACAAAAATGACAAAAATGACAAAAATGACAAAAATGACAAAAATGACAAAAATTACAAAAATGACAAAAATTACAAAAATGACAAAAATGACAAAATGACAAAAAATACAAAAATGACAAAAATGACAAAAATGACAAAATGACAAATGACAAAAATGACAAAAATGACAAAAATGACAAAAATGACAAAAATGACAAAAATGACAAAAATTACAAAAATTACAAAAATTACAAAAAATTACAAAAATTACAAAAATGACAAAAATGACAAAAATGACAAAAAATGACAAAAATGACAAAAATGACAAAAATGACAAAAATGACAAAAATGACAAAACAATGACAAAAATGACAAAAATGACAAAAATGACAAAAATGACAAAAATGACAAAAATGACAAAAATGACAAAAATGACAAAAATTGACCAAAATGACAAAAATGACAAAAAATGACAAAAATGACAAAAATGACAAAAATGACAAAAATGACAAAAATGACAAAAATGACAAAAATGACAAAAATGACAAAAATGACAAAAATGACAAAAATGACAAAAAATGACAAAAATGACAAAAATGACAAAAATGACAAAAACGACAAAAATGACAAAAATGACAAAAATGACAAAAATGACAAAAATGACAAAAATGACAAAAATGACAAAATGACAAAAATGACAAAAATGACAAAAATGACAAAAATGACAAAAATGACAAAAAATGACAAAAATGACAAAAATAACAAAAATGACAAAAATGACAAAAATGACAAAAATGACAAAAATGACAAAAATGACAAAAATGACAAAAATGACAAAAATGACAAAAATGACAAAAATGACAAAAATGACAAAAATGACAAAAATGACAAAAATGACAAAAATGACAAAAATGACAAAAATGACAAAAATGACAAAAATGACAAAAATGACAAAAATGACAAAAATGACAAAAATGACAAAAATGACAAAAATGACAAAAATGACAAAAAATGACAAAAATGACAAAAATGACAAAAATGACAAAAATTACAAAAATTACAAAAATGACAAAAATGACAAAAATGACAAAAATGACAAAAATGACAAAAATGACAAAAAATGACAAAAATGACAAAAATGACAAAAATGACAAAAATGACAAAAATGACAAAAATGACAAAAATGACAAAAAATGACAAAAAATGACAAAAATGACAAAAATGACAAAAATGACAAAAATGACAAAAATGACAAAAATGACAAAAATGACAAAAATGACAAAAATGACAAAAATGACAAAAATGACAAAAATGACAAAAATGACAAAAATGACAAAAATGACAAAAATGACAAAAATGACAAAAATGACAAAAATGACAAAAATGACAAAAATGACAAAAATGACAAAAATGACAAAAATGACAAAAATGACAAAAATGACAAAAATGACAAAAATGACAAAAATGACCAAAAAATGACAAAAATGACAAAAATGACAAAAATGACAAAAATGACAAAAATGACAAAAATGACAAAAAATGACAAAAATGACAAAAATGACAAAAAATGACAAAAATGACAAAAATGACAAAAATGACAAAAATGACAAAAATGACCAAAATGACAAAAATGACAAAAATGACAAAAATGACAAAAATGACAAAAATGACAAAAATGACAAAAATGACAAAAATGACAAAAATGACAAAAATGACAAAAATGACAAAAATGACAAAAATGACAAAAATGACAAAAATGACAAAAATGACAAAAACGACAAAAATGACAAAAAATGACAAAAATGACAAAAATGACAAAAATGACAAAAATGACAAAAATGACAAAAATGACAAAAATGACAAAAATGACAAAAATGACAAAAATGACAAAAATGACAAAAATAACAAAAATGACAAAAATGACAAAAATGACAAAAATGACAAAAATGACAAAAATGACAAAAATGACAAAAATGACAAAAATGACAAAAATGACAAAAATGACAAAAATGACAAAAATGACAAAAATGACAAAAATGACAAAAATGACAAAAATGACAAAAATGACAAAAATGACAAAAATGACAAAAATGACAAAAATGACAAAAATGACAAAAATGACAAAAATGACAAAAATGACAAAAATGACAAAAATGACAAAAATGACAAAAATGACAAAAATGACAAAAATTACAAAAATTACAAAAATGACAAAAATGACAAAAATGACAAAAATGACAAAAATGACAAAAATGACAAAAATGACAAAAATGACAAAAATGACAAAAATGACAAAAATGACAAAAATGACAAAAATGACAAAAATGACAAAAATGACAAAAATGACAAAAATGACAAAAAATGACAAAAATGACAAAAATGACAAAAATGACAAAAATGACAAAAATGACAAAAATGACAAAAATGACAAAAATGACAAAAATGACAAAAATGACAAAAATGACAAAAATGACAAAAATGACAAAAATGACAAAAATGACAAAAATGACAAAAATGACAAAAAATGACAAAAATGACAAAAATGACAAAAATGACAAAATGACAAAAATGACAAAAATGACAAAAATGACAAAAATGACAAAAATGACAAAAATGACAAAAATGACAAAAATGACAAAAATGACAAAAATGACAAAAATGACAAAAATGACAAAAATGACAAAAATGACAAAAATGACAAAAATGACAAAAAATGACAAAAATGACAAAAATGACAAAATAAAAAATGACAAAAATGACAAAAATGACAAAAATGACAAAAATGACAAAAATGACAAAAATGACAAAAATGACAAAAATGACAAAAATGACAAAAATGACAAAAATGACAAAAATGAAAAAAATGACAAAAATGACAAAAATGACAAAAATGACAAAAATGACAAAAATGACAAAAATGACAAAAATGACAAAAATGACAAAAATGACAAAAATGACAAAAATGACAAAAATGACAAAAATGACAAAAATGACAAAAATGACAAAACTGACAAAAAATTTAAAAATGCCAAAATTTTAAAAATAAAAAAAAAATGACTTTACTGACAAAAAAGGCAAAAAAAAATGACAAAACTTACAAATGACCAAAATGACAAAAATTCCAAAAATCACACAAAATGGCAATAGTGATAAAAATGACAAAAATTACAAAAGTGTCAAAAGTGATCATATTTACAAAAATATTCCCTATTTAAGCAAACTGTAATTTTTCTCCCTTGTCGATCGTTTTTCAAAAGCTTCCAATGAAAAATAAGACAAAATAATGGCGTATTTTTTTTTTGATTCCGGATTTGGCTCTGGAACCGTCAGAATAAAAAAACGAAATTCGGGTTTCGAGTTATTCCATACGCAGGTGTGCGTGAGAACGAGCACAATGTTTACATGCAGCTGACATTTTGTTCTCCCTTCTAGATTTCTTCATTCGGTTCTTCACATCCGGACTGCCGTTTTTCGTGTCCGGATTGCACTGGACTGCAGATAGCACGATTTTGCTTGGCTGAGAGGTTCAAAATCGCGGCAATAATCATTTGCCCGTTCATTATTTCAACTGTTTTGTTTTCAGCCAAAAACAGCTGTTTAATGTTTTGACAACAACGTTGAGAGTATTGGTGAACTTCTCGCAAAACTGACTTTTTTCTCAGGGCGACTCCGTCCCTTTTTCGAGCGAACCTAGGTTGCCTCTCGAGCAATAAATGAGCACGATGACAGCAGTTAGAGCGAACCTAGGTTGCCTCTAGTTTGCCTCCAGGTGAAAAAAAAAACGTTATAACGGAGCGCACTGTAATGAAATCATCGCTATAATGATGTCAACATCAGATGAAAACATCGCAAATCATCACTCTTCCCTTATCAGAAAACTGCATGTTACATATTACGAAGCTAAAAATAAACGAATTTTAAAATAATCTTTTCTTAGATCCTTTTTTAACTTGCTCCTAATTTGTATTTACATAACCAAAAGTATTAAAAATTTTCAACTATAAAAGTTGAGTCCTCAAACTTTTACGTCATTCGTGACTGACCCTTCGTTGATGATGAAAATGACTGCACCAGAATCAGAATGATCGCAGAATGATAACTGGGAAAACTTCTTTTTTCTTTATTGTTTTGCTAACTGTTTCTAGATTTTCATTCATAAAACTTCGTGTGTAGTACGTTCGGTCTAAAAATCCAGATATTCTGCAGACAAAGTCCTTCAATCGAAATCGATTAAAAATCCTTTGGATCGTTTGAATTTTTTGAAAGTAAAGATAAAATACTGAAAACTATTATATGAATAGCTGCAGACACACCTCGGAACTAGTATCGGCCCACCGGAAACGGTTTCCATGAAGTTATCGATTTTTAACTTTTACGTCTTTTCGGCTGCTGCTGCTGCTGCATAGTGTGCACTCATTTGAATGTCTTTTTAAACTTATTTGGTCCTATTAAAGCCTGAAATGGTGCGTTTACGTTGGCCAGCGCTGTTCCTGGTCGTTGCATTTTTGGGTCTGTTTCAGCGTGTTGGCTCATCCGGAGGAGATCAGAGTCAGTTCTTCCAAAATTGTCTCATGTCATGCGTTGGACGCAATTGCACCAAACGTAAGTCGAAGTTTTATCGATTTTTTAATGCAAAATGGTAATTTTCTCTTTTTTTTCAACACTTGAAGCTGGATTTCAGTTTCGCGAAGATCTGCGGGGAAGCCAGAGCACCATCAATAAGCTGATGATCTGGAACTGCTACGATGAGTGCAGCTACGAATGCATGTGGCGAACGACTGGCGCTTTTCTGAAGCGCAACTGGACGGTACCGCAGTTTTACGGCAAATGGCCTTTTATACGGATACTGGGACTTCAGGAGCCGGCTTCCGTTGCCTTTTCGATTGCCAATTTTGGGACCCACTATACAATGTTGAAGAAGTTCCGTCGAGAGGTTCGACCCGATAGTCCCATGTTCACGATGTGGCACGTGTTTTCGTACGTGAGCCTCAATGCTTGGATTTGGTCGACCGTTTTTCACGCGAGAGATTTTCCCATCACGGAGTTGTTCGACTATGCGTTTGCCTATTCAATGGTGCTGGCTTCGTTTTACTGCATGGTAATCCGGATGATACACCGGAAGTCGCGCTATTTGAAGGGCGCCGTCAGTTTGGCATGTTTGGTGTTTTTCATCAATCACTTTTCTTATCTGAGCATTGGAAGGTTCGATTATGCTTATAACATGAAAGCAAACATTATAACAGGTGAGTATTTTTAAACTAGTAAGAAGACTGTTATCACATACTTAATTAACTTTTTTCGAAGGAATGTCCGGGGCAGCCGGATGGATCTTCTGGTGTTTTCTACAACGTCGCAAACGACGCTACGTGTGGAAGTGCTTCCTGTTCATTGTGTTGGCAACATCCTCACTGTTGCTCGAAATCAACGATTTCCCACCGATTCTATGGACGTTTGATGCTCACTCTATCTGGCATCTGGTAACAGCTCCGTTAACAGTTCTTTTCTACAGGTAAAAGCTCTTTGATTTGTAGTCAAACTAGTTAAATTGTTCATTTAATATTTTCTAGTTTCATAATCGATGACTGTAGGAGCCTGCGACACGAACTTTACGGTTCCAAGCCAGATGATATACGGAAATTGCTGTAAGCTATTCGATTCCTGGCCACCAACTAAGAGCAGATGACGTCCCAAAAAATAAATTTAACAACTCCTATAACAAGAAACGCAAAACCTGTCGCGTCTTCTGGAATCTATAAGACTTGAAGTTTAGTGTAAAACGTTTTTAGATTTTCGTTATCGATGTACCTAGTTGATCGTTGAGAGTTTTTTTTTTGTTTCGTTTCTACTCCTAGCGATTTACGGATACCGGAAAATGACAATACAATCATCATACCAAACTCCGTGAATCGAAAATAGCTCAGCACTGTTTGCTTCGTGTAACGTGAACGAAATTAACAAAAGTCGGGTTATATTTATTCGGAAAACAGAAACTAGAACATTTTTGCGTGTTTAAATAGAAACTAACTAAATATAAACAAATGTTTGAAGAACCATTAATGGTTCACATATTGAACAAAACAATATTCTACAGTCAATTTTAGAGACAAAATCCATATACTTATTGTGCTAGTAGATTGTATTGTGAATTATAACAATTTTGAAATATTGGTGTTTCTGATAGATAGGCAGTTCCGGTTTATAATAGAATAGGTAGATTCATTTTTAAACGTTGTACCTATAATGTATTTACGATCGCAATGACTAGTCCTGTATTTTCTTGGAAAATAAACAAAATATTCTAAATAATTAAATTCTTTCATTTTTCTAGATCCGCTGTCAATATGACACTATCGGAGGTTTGGCGGCTTGTAAAACTATTCGGGTTCATCCAAATAACAAAAATAATTCGGAGACTCTCAGTGAATTCTTGTAATCTTTTATTTTGTATCATTACTTTTTTTGAGGATGTACCCTGAAAGCCCAGGAAAATAACTCCCTAATAAGACCTTGAGTGTCAAATTGACACTCAAGGTCTTATTAGGGAGTAATTTTCCTGGGCTTTCAGAGTGCTGAATCTGAATATTCAGATTCAGATTTAGATTTCAGATTAAAATTTCAGATTCAGGTATCTCAATCGATAAAATCTTAATTCGAATCTAAAATCTGAATCTGAAATCTGAATCTGAAATCTGAATCTGAAATCTGAATCTGAAATCTGAATCTGAAATCTGAATCTGAAATCTAAATCTGAATCTGAAATCTAAATCTGAATCTGAAATCTGAAATCTGAATCTGAAATCTGAATCTGAAATCTGAATCTGAAATCTGAATCTGAATCTGAAATCTGAATCTGAACTCTGAATCTGAACTCTGAATCTAAAAACTGAATCTGAAATCTGAATTTGAATCTGAAATCTGAATCTGAAATCTGAATCTGAAATCTGAATCTGAAATCTGAAATCTGAATCTGAAATCTTTTTTTTTTTTGTACGCTTTATTTAAAGAGGGATTAACCTAATGTTTTCACCCTCAAATTAAAAATAAATAATTATATCACATTGAATAGATCACACTGTTTAAAGAAACGAATGATTTGATTTTCCTTAATTTTGTTGTTTTCCAGTTTGTCTGCCAGGCTGCCTTCGGGTAGTAGATTTCGTCTTTGGTTGTCATATTTCCGGCATTCAAGTAAAATGTGTTTCACCGTAAGCTGGATACCACATGTTTCGCATATTGGTGTATTTTCTCCTTCCATTAGGTACTGAATCTGAATCTGAAATCTGAATCTATTTCAGATTCAGATTTTAGATTCAGATTTCAGATTTCGAATTCAGATTTCAGATTTCAGATTCAGATTCAGATTTCAGATTCAGATTTCAGATTCAGATTTCAGATTTCAGATTCAGATTTCAGATTTCAGATTTCAGATTTCAGATTTCAGATTCCAGATTTCAGATTCAGATTTCAGATTCAGATTTCAGATTCAGATTTCAGATTCAGATTTCAGATTCAGATTTCAGATTTCAGATTTCAGATTTCAGATTTCAGATTTCAGATTTCAGATTTCAGATTTCAGATTTCAGATTCCAGATTTCAGATTCAGATTTCAGATTCAGATTTCAGATTCAGATTTCAGATTCAGATTTCAGATTCAGATTTCAGATTCAGATTTCAGATTTCAGATTCAGATTTTAGATTCAGATTTCAGATTTCAGATTCAGATTTCAGATTCAGATTTCAGATTCAGATTTCAGATTCAGATTTCAGATTCAGATTTCAGATTCAGATTTCAGATTCAGATTTCAGATTCAGATTTCAGATTCAGATTTCAGATTCAGATTTCAGATTCAGATTTCAGATTAAGATTTCAGATTCAGATTTCAGATTCAGATTTCAGATTCAGATTCAGATTTCAGATTCAGATTCAGATTCAGATTTCAGATTCAGATTTCAGATTTCAGATTTCAGATTCAGATTTCAGATTTCAGATTTCAGATTCAGATTTCAGATTCAGATTTCAGATTCAGATTTCAGGTTTAGATTTCAGATTTAGATTTCAGATTCAGATTTCAGATTCAGATTTCAGATTCAGATTTCACATTCAGATTTCACATTCAGATTTCAGATTCAGATTTCAGATTCAGATTTCAGATTCAGATTTCAGATTCAGATTTCAGATTCAGATTTCAGATTCAGATTTCAGATTCAGATTTCAGATTCAGATTTCAGATTCAGATTTCAGATTCAGATTTCAGATTCAGATTTCAGATTCAGATTTCAGATTCAGATTTCAGATTCAGATTTCAGATTCAGATTTCAGATTCAGATTTCATATTCAGATTTCAGATTCAGATTTCAAATTCAGATTTCAAATTCAGATTTCAGATTCAGATTTCAGATTCAGATTTCAGATTCAGATTTCAGATTCAGATTTCAGATTTCAGATTCAGATTTCAGATTCAGATTTCAGATTCAGATTTCAGATTCAGATTTCAGATTCAGATTTCAGATTCAGATTTCAGATTCAGATTTCAGATTCAGATTTCAGATTCAGATTTCAGATTCAGATTTCAGATTCAGATTTCAGATTCAGATTTCAGATTCAGATTTCAGATTCAGATTTCAGATTCAGATTTCAGATTCAGATTTCAGATTCAGATTTCAGATTTCAGATTCAGGTTTCAGATTCAGATTTCAGATTCAGATTTCAGATTCAGATTTCAGATTCAGATTTCAGATTCAGATTTCAAATTCAGATTGCAAATTCAGATTTCAGATTCAGATTTCAGATTCAGATTTCAGATTCAGATTTCAGATTCAGATTTCAGATTCAGATTTCAGATTCAGATTTCAGATTCAGATTTCAGATTCAGATTTCAGATTCAGATTTCAGATTCAGATTTCAGATTCAGATTTCAGATTCAGATTTCAGATTCAGATTTCAGATTCAGATTTCAGATTCAGATTTCAGATTCAGATTTCAGATTCAGATTTCAGATTCAGATTTCAGATTCAGATTTCAGATTCAGATTTCAGATTCAGATTTCAGATTCAGATTTCAGATTCAGATTTCAGATTCAGATTTCAGATTCAGATTTCAGATTCAGATTTCAGATTCAGATTTCAGATTCAGATTTCAGATTCAGATTTCAGATTCAGATTTCAGATTCAGATTTCAGATTCAGATTTCAGATTCAGATTTCAGATTCAGATTTCAGATTCAGATTTCAGATTCAGATTTCAGATTCAGATTTCAGATTCAGATTTCAGATTCAGATTTCAGATTCAGATTTCAGATTCAGATTTCAGATTCAGATTTCAGATTCAGATTTCAGATTCAGATTTCTGATTCAGATTTCAGATTCAGATTTCAGATTCAGATTTCAGATTCAGATTTCAGATTCAGATTTCAGATTCAGATTTCAGATTCAGATTTCAGATTCAGATTTCAGATTCAGATTTCAGATTCAGATTTCAGATTCAGATTTCAGATTCAGATATTAGATTCGAATTAAGATTTTATCGATTCCGATAAAGAATTTAAAATTCACAGTCAGATCTGTAGTAAAAATTAAAAAAATTATTCTGGTTTCAAATTTGAATCCAATTTTTCACAAGGGATTTCGGATCACAGCAAATGAGAAGGGAAATCAAATATATAAATTTATTGCAAACTAGTGTTGTAATTGGGTAGGTGAACTCGCTCGCATATATGTTTTACGGTTTTCCCTAAAGTGTTATTTCAACATCGATGTAGAGCAGTAATTTTTACAATCCCAAAATTGGTTAAAAATGTTCGAAGAATTTTTGCTATATTTATTTTTTAGTATTTTTTCTTTTATCAAACATTTTTTCCGAGGCTAGCTTTATCTAAAACTATCATACGAATGCTTTTAATTGGTTTAAGTTTGCTGCATACTTTTTGTCTGCTAATTGGCCTAAAATTTCCTAAATAATTATTTTATTTATCACACGATAAACACAAGTAGCTACCTAAATGAGGAATTTATGCTCGTGGTGCATCTATGATATATTCATATGCTACGAAAGGAGCCAATTAAAACCTGTTTTCTGGTGTTATTAGACAAAATTCGTTTCCAAAAATTTGAACTAAACACTATATCGGGGATCACACGTTTTGCTCAGCAAAATATTTCAATTGCTACACAAGTTTTATCTACTAAACTGAATCGTGTTGCATCCTTTTTGGGGATGCCGAAATCTTACTAGTGTAAATAGACCGCAGTCAGATCTATCTGATGTCTGTCTCCATAAGTTTTTGTTCTGCTAGCTAGCTAAAATACGAAATGTGTTTCAAAGATTCTACACGTGGACTTTTTTTCCTATAGAAATAGAGGGAAAAGTTTAAGGCATATTATTTGTTGCTTTCAAATTTCTTTTTGAATACTTTTTAGGTTTGGATTGTTTTCGAGATGTGCCAAAAATGAACTTGAGGATTGCGTGTAAACTGTACTTTTAGACAAAAAAATGAGGTAGCTGAATTGTATTGTTAGGTTTTTGATTCAGATTTCGGTTTTCAATCAAACAAAATTACAACTAATTAACACTACCTCCAAAAATGCTTACTCTGTAAACTTAGTATCAAGATTAAACAAACAAAAAATTGTCATTGCTAAGTACTTATTGCTCTCTCTCTATCTTTACTCGATCAACTCCAACTTCAGGTCTTAAATTTGAATAATTCATTCTTGTTAAACAGACTGAAGGCACAGAGACAAATCGTCACTTTAAACTGACATGAATTGCCAGAATTTTGTGAATTTTCTAGAAAAAAGGTCAAAATAGTACGAAATTCAATTTTAAATACGATAAAACTAAGATGTCACTAAATGTATTCTCCAATTATGAACCTTGAAACGTAGACAATTGAAATCTCTGTGTCTTCAGTCACTTTCGAGTGGCCTACTATCCCTCTAATCTGTGAAAGTCGAGCTAAATGCCTCACTTTCCTTCTCTTCGTCCTCGTCATCCGGGATCGGATCCAGCGAGCCAACACACCAGGCGAATATTCCGGCTAGGAAAATGAAGAACCCACCCGCATAAAACGCAACGTCCCAACTTGAGGTCAAATCGAATAGGAAACCTGCCAACGGAGGCCCAATCAAGCTACCGATACCTTGCACCAGCAGACACAACCCATAGGCCACGGTAAAATCATCCAGACTAACCAATCGCACCAGAATGATCGGGGTAAAGGAAAACGAGCTGGCAAACGTGATCCCGAACAGGATACACATAAGCATCATCCACGGGTAGCTCGAAACGATAAACGGAATGAAAGCTATCGAAGCACCGCACACTGAAACAAAACAAAGTCACGTTATTGATGGAAAGATCATGTAAAAAACCAAAAATAAAATACTCACAAGCCAGACAGATGGCATAGGTCCGGCTCACATTGCACCAGGGACGATCACCGAGCCAACCCAATCCGACCATCCCGATAGTGTTCGTAATACCGATCACAGAAATCAGATTAGCTCCATCCTGTTCGGTAAAACCGTAGATGAGGATGTAATCCGGGATGCAGAAGTACGGTATGATGTACCTAAAAACAAAAAACAAAAACGAATAATTTAACATTTTTACACTTGGCCCCGTCTTTTTTTCAGTTCTTACCAGGTGAACAGCATCAGAGTCGAAAGGGACATCATGCCGAACTTGTACTGGAAGAACAGCGAGAAGTCGAACATGGTCTTGATGGCGTCGACGAAGCTGTCGTACCATGCCTGAAAAGTTTAAGGTCAATTTAAGATTAGTGAAACTGTTTTGAACACAAGAGGTACGTAACTAGGAGATAATCTATTGGGTCATCAGTTATAAAGGGGTTGAAATTAGCAACAAAACAACTGAACGTTTGCATTTTCTACAGATGCTTATTATTGAATTATTTTGAACATATTTAAAAGAGGTATGCAGGAAAATGAACAAATAATTTTTCGGAGAAACAATAACTTAGAACGTTAGAAACAATGAAGAAATCCTAAGGAATAAAAGTGGCTCCATACAGGAAAACTGAAAGTTCATATTGTGAAAAAGAACTTTTATTTTTCATTGCATTATTTTAAAGTTTAAACTACGAAGCATGTCAAATTGAAGTCAATTTGGACCACGAGGGATGGTAACGCGACAAGCATGATAAATTCTCTTTATTTTTATTATTTAACCAGTTTTTTCCTTCAGAACGAAATATTCAAAACCCCTCGAAAACTTCAGAGTTGCAGCAAAGTCTCTTCCTGTGATCTAATTCTGGCTAAATTTTTGGCATACAAGTTTACCGTGAACCTAGACTAGGATCAATTTGAGCTTGCGCCGCATTTGTTGTTTGTACTTTGGTTTGATGGTGAGCTACATTAGATGATTGAAAATGCAGCTGTACATATATTCAAGGTGGTTCCGTTTAAACAGTTTCAATGTGGAAGTTTTACTGATCAATGCATTTTATTATTGTTTTAAATACGCTGCTTGCATCCAATCTTATTTGAATAAGTTTTTTTAGTATCTTGAAAAAAAAAATCAAGTAACGTTCACATGAGTAAATCTTAACTTTAGGTTAAAAATTTTTTTTTAATCAACATGATTTTTCTTTTTACTGTGGAAATAATTCATTTAACTTTTTTTTGTACCTAATTATAAATTCCAAAAAAAATTATCAGCTGAACAACTTTATCCAAGACCGGAACTTCATATCTTTTAAGGCAAAAAAGTTATAAGCTAAGGAATTGTTCTAATCAAGAGTGGCTCCAGAGAGTGAAAACCAGTTGAATTTAAATGGTTGCAGAATGGGTGATGTGCAATCCCATATTACTGCTATAAACTCAGCCTTTGCACAAGGCACGAGGCACCGACTTAGTTGGCCGAAAGCTTGGACACGAATGCCTGACGAAGACGCTGACTCTACATACTCACATCACATCCTGGCAATGTTATTCAAACCGATACATAGACAAATCGTGTGACCAACATCTTTTGAATATGTGCTCGTGAATCTCGTTTTTAAGCTTTTTTCCTCAGATTTAAGCTTTTTTTGCCTTGAGAGCATAGGAGACGAAAGCTTAAATCTGAGGAAAAACGCTTAAATCTGTCAAAAAAAGGGGATATCTGAGAGATGTGCTCCACACGGTTTGAAAAACATTGCCGGTATGTGGTAATCGTATGCTTGGCGCTCAACACAGTACGGAACCTTATTATATGGGATGAGTGGCTGGTCATACAATCGCCCATCACGCAGGTGAAATTACCAAAATATTGATATTACACGCAATGATATCTATTCCAGCTCACATAAAAGTTTGATAATGTCATAATAAATAACACTTTTCAATATTACAAAAGTTCGACAATTTCTAAACTCTCAAATTGTAAAATGTTCACATGGAAATTGTGGAGAATATTAAGGAATCTCTCATAAATCCGGTACCATCAGCAAATTTCCAATTCATACAAGATTTTGACTCTAGATGATGTTGGAATTAGTATCATTTCACATATGAAAATAGGAATGTCAAATATTTGTTTCAACCCTTTACGTGTCTTGGGTTGTCATAATCACAAAACTGATGAACAATTTTTATTTTTTTATTTGCATTTTACATGTTCTGCTGTATCCAAATATGTGGCAATTATCACTTATTTGAATACAGCAATGACATTTTTTTCTCTATATAATGATGATAATCGATAGAAATAAGGCGGCATCCATAAATTACGTAACGCAAAAATTGCACTTTTTTGACCCCCTCCCCCCCGTATGTCACAAATTGTAACGCTTCGACATACCCCCCTATGAAAATTACGTAACGCTGATAATTACCCCCCCCCCCCCCCCCGTAATCTTCTCATGGTTTTAAATTCTGATTTTCGAATATTTCAACATTATTTTTTTAACGTTCTTCAAAACGGAATTAATATCGATCTATCCAAATCGCTTCTTAGTGCTCATTGACAATAACTCTCTCATAAAATAAATTGATTTTCTTGTTATGAGTTGCTCTTTGCTTGTAAACTGATGATCTACCTCGTTTACTTTAATTTATTCAAGAAGCCTAACTTATTATGCGAAATATATTCCACTAAGTAATACTCGTCGCAAGAATCAAAATTGCATTTTTTTAATAAATTGAGAAAAAAAATAGTAAAATTTACGTCTTAAGATTGAATTGAGTTTTAAAGGGGTAAATGTACCTAAATGTAGAGGTTTTTTTCAACGGTTATTTCACGGATATTTAATACATCTTTCAAGAAGTCTATTTCAGAATCTTTAAAGAGGAAAGATTACAAACCAATTTCAATCATGTTTAAGCTTACAAATTTTAAACTGATTTTGGTTTGCATATCATTCTGCCAAAATTGCATGACATAAAAAAGCTGCGATTGAACTGAAATTTTTATGGAAAAAATCGTTACGTAACGATGAGCATACCTCCCCCCCTCCCCTATGTCACAATTCGTAACGTTCGAGCTAACCCCCTCCCCCCCCCTAGGAGCGTTACGTAATTTATGGATGCCCCCTAAGCATCCATATTTTTATGGAAAATTGTTTGTTGAAATAAATTTGAATTATGACCTTAATCACCATGTTTTGTTGATCCAATGCCATTTTCAAATTCCCTATTTTTTCCCGGTTTTCTTATCGACATTTTAATTTTTTTTGCGGTTGCCCCTGTTTTTTTTGGAATATTAACTGTTTTTTTCTATCAGAAAAACTTTCTTTTTTTACCAGCGCAACATTAAGAAAATTGAAAAGAACATAGTAAACAATATTTTAAAAATGCTTACGATGTGTTTCGTTGAATTTTAACCAGAAAAATAAAAGAAATTGAAAAAAAAAAATAATTTGGACACTTTATTTTGCCCCTTACTGTATTTACAATTCCCAGTTTTTCCCGGTTTTTCCCGGTTTATCATAAATAATGCGATATTGTTGCGTAGTAAAAAGAAGAGATTTAATGGATATTGTCGAATCCGCCAATTCCTTATCGATTCTAAATATTTTCCGCATACACAACACGCAACCGTAAGTTGCAATAGTCGTAGAACAACTGAATGTTTGCGGTGCTCCTGTTTGCACACTTGTGATTTTTCTCGCTCGCTCTTACGTACTCTTTTATTTATTTCATATATCCTCTACAGATAGTTTGAGAAACAAAAAATTTAAGTAGGTGAAAGTGTTCCTATATGTGCCTATCGGGTTAAATGCGCCCACAGCCCACAGTATACCTAATCATTGCATTTTGAAGGTTATACGCTTTGAACATAAGGCTTGTAAGAATTTTATGAATTTTTAAATCCAAAAAAAAATAAATTCAAAAATGATACTTTGTGATGCAATATTTCGACTTTTTAAAAATTATACGTAAAAACCCGAAACATAAACTTGGGTAATTTTTGTATCTTATTCAGATGAACATAAAAAATACAGCAAATTTTAGCTTTTGTAAAGATTTGATACTAATAAGAGAGTGGAATCATGGACTGTTTTTTATGCTTCCATCATGTTTGTAAAATGTTGCCAGCAGATCGTGGCCTACAGGATAGCAGACTTGTCTTCTAAGCCAACGTTCATGAGATCGAATCCCGGTCGTGACATAACCTGGCACACATAGTATGATGAAGGTTGGCGGTTTTAGCATTAGTGAAATGCTAGCCGGGTACACCTTGGAATTTTACGCCTAAATGATGCAACACATGCTTGGGGATGGATCTTTCCAAGGGAACTTAGATTGCACTTGGAGATCCTACCTAGATATGTGTATGTTCGTAGTGCTACCGGTAAACAACTGCAATTTCAACCAATAGTGCAGGGGTGTCAAGTAGCATTGCAAAGTAAAAATAATAACGCGGGATAATACCACAATAGATCAACTTAATGGTCGCAGTGGATTCTCTCCCCAACAGGAAAAAAATAACAGACAAAATAGAAAAAAAAAATGATTTTCAAAACTAAAACTTCTAACCTAAGCCCACAGATAAACTAAGCCCTTATCAACACCTTAAAAGAGAATTAGTAAAAACTAAAGCTGAATGTACCGATTTAACTGATTTTGGCTGCGGCCCTCTACGCCATAGAAAATTTTTAACGCGGCCCGCACACCTAAACAAGTGTGACATGCCTGGTCTAACACTTTCAAAAAATCGATTTTTTTTTAATTTTATTTTCTTATTGTAAAACATTTCAAGAATGTTGTGTCAAATTTTCAAGTCAATCGAAGCAAAACTGTAGAGATTATAGGCCTTTATCTCCTCTTATCTAATACTGCAAGACTTCAAACGCGTTTTTCTCGAAAGCACATTTTTAAAGTCCGTGGATATCGCCTTTTGAAAACTACCTCACCGATTCTTTTCAAATTTGGAAAATATTTTCTTCATATAAAATACCAAACCCCAACGTTTTTCTTTTTTTTTTTACTTTGGGGAGATTTAACAGATAAAAAATGGAGGATTTTTTTCGTGAAAAATCGTAGTTTTTACTTCAAACAGCCACAAAAATTTAATAAAATTTTTTTTAAGTTAAATAAAAACGTTGGGGTCCAGAAAAACATCTATTCAAAATATTTTGCTCTGATTTTTTGACTTTAGATGATTCTGTGCTGAGATACAGTGTCCACCGCAAATCCTGTTTTCTAAAAGGCATCCTCGAAAGTGCTCCGTCACCGGCTCATTTTTCAATATTTTTCTACGAAAAAATTACTAAATGTTCTTTTAACAATGCTTTGTATAATGCAAAAAATTTGAATACATTTGTTTGAACGATAGCTCTAAAAAAATCCTGAAAATGGTGTTTTTTTTACCCGTTAGACCCTTCCCCCCCTTAAGGTGCTCATTCGAAAACTTAAACAACTTTTGTAATAAAATCGTTTTCTAGAGAACTGAACCAGATTTCAACATAAAAATTACTCCGAAGTATAGAAAACAGATGCCTGCTCATGTGTATATAGTTTATGTATACACAAATATTCGATGTAATATTTGAACAAATCAGTATTCGGCTTAAAAAAGCTTCTCCCCTATCATTACTTCGTTTAACGAAACAAGCACGTTGTAAGAGATTTTCTAGAATATTTTCTAGAATATGAAAGCAGTTCAAATATGAAATCAGAGATAATTTGAATTAATTAAAAAAAATAGAGAAGATGTTAAGTTGAGAGAAATAAGTATTCTTTCAGGAATCGTAGGAGACTCTCTGGAGCCACTCTTTCAATTCATAAAATACTCAGAATTTTATTTATGCCTTTACTTTTGGCCTTTTAAAGGGTCAACCCAGTGTCTTACTTTATTATTTGAACATAATAAATAAATAAAAACACAATTTTTTGGCCAGCAGTAAATCTTGAGAACCAATGCACACTGGCGATTTTCGTATAAAACAAGTTATTTACCTATTTTATTTTCAACCGACTCGCGTGATATCTAAAAATAAAAAATGTGGGGTATCTTGAGCCACCTTTATTTTTGTGTTTTTATACACATTCATAACTCAGAATACATTTATCCTATCTGTAAAGTTTTTTACGCCAAATGAAAAGTTATTAAAAATGTTCTACGTTTTTTCATTTAATTTAAGTTTTTGAAAATCAAAAGTCAGTTATCAGACAATCCAATTTTACTCATATTAAACGGGATTGAGCCAACGTAAGAACTAAATTACACAGTTTACACACGACGTATTACAGGACACGGCACTTAACGTTCTTACAAAACGTTTTGTAAGAACGTTAAGTGTCGTGTCCTGTAATACGTCGTGTGTTAACTGTGGGATCCAATTTTACCAAAGCTGGCTCAGAAACTTGAAGAGGAAGCATTATACAATTTGTTCAGGATCAAGAATTGAGAGACCAGACAATTTTTAATTTTTCTTCCATTCGTTTTTTATTTGACAAAAACCGAATTATATTTTATTTTATCTAATCTAAAATTGTGAGCAAGTGAAGGTTCCATGCAAACAGTGTGCTTTTTTACCTAATAACTATTCTAGGTATGTTGATGCTTATTGCAAGCAATTGGAAGGGATAACTTCAACGAAAAAAAAACATAAACTGTAGAATGAACTGCCAATAATATTTTTTGTCAACTTTTTCATGAATTGAGTAACGTAAAAGCATTCCAGAACTTCAGCTTGCAGACAAAAAAGGTAACTTCAAATAATAAAAAAAGAAAAAAAAACAGAAGCTTCCTGCCAACATTTCTCCCATTCGGATCACTTACTTCTAGACGGTTCATAAACGGATGCACAATATATATCTGCAGCCAAAGATTGATAATTTTTCAGATTATTTCGGTAAATTTATCCAAAGTATGCCAATGAGTGTGATTGACCGCATGGATGCACTGAAGCTTGAGAATGTAAAATGGCAAATCTACAGATAAATTGCTGTTCGAATAATGATACACCTTTTTTACATTCAAGCACCTCTAGAAATGATCTTGTAATGTCGGAACCCAAAATTATGTTGTGAAGATAACTTTGTAAAAAAAAATAATACGAATATGAATTTAATGAAATACAAAATGGATGAAACTTTCGATAGGTATGTAGTGTTTTTAGAAACCAAATTAAGCGCTTTTGCTTTTTTGACACTTTTTGTGTTTTCAATAATTGCCAAACACAACAGAATTCTTATTTTTAGATATTTTGGAACCCAAAAAATTCAAAAATTTAGAATTTAAAAAAGAATATACTCAATATACTGTTAGTTTTATTTTTTGAGAATTTGTCAAAATCTTGAAAATTTGATCCTTTTTCCGAATTTGTCAAAAAAAAAAGTTGAAAATTCTGAATTTGATTGAAAACAAAAGAAAAGTTATGTCCTTTTTAGTGGGGATATCTTAAGATTATGAATATTTTTATAGATGGATAGAAAGTTAGAGAATTACCACTTTATATTAATTGGCCCGTGCTGAATTAAAATCTGATAATGCTTCTAAATAAATTATACTCGCTCATTTTCCACCATCTTTCGTTTCATCTAACTTTCTATTCATCTATAAAAAAAATTGAATAATCTTAAGATGTCTTAACATCACTTTTCACCGGAAAGGCTTATAAATTTAGTAACAATACATTACGGTGATTAATCTCTTCATAAAATAATATTTAAATTTAAATTTTATTCAAATTTATTCGTATGCAGTCAAACCTTAATAAGCGAGAATACAAAGGGCGCAACTTTTGTTTTCACTGAAAGAGGTTTCATTCAGGTTTTTGTCCGTCCTACGGGAGTCCTGTGAAATTGAAACACTTATAGCCAATCCATTCTATTTATTCAGCTTTGAATGTAATTTAAAATTATTTTGGAAAATATTTTATAATAAAATTAATTTGAAAGATTAGCATTGCCAATTTTTGCAATATTCTAAAGCTGGGACTTTCCCCTTTCATTTGAGCCCAAGTTTGAAATAATCAATTGGGGAGTATAGAAATGTTTTTTTTAAAGATTTTTAACTTTTTTAATGGTTTATTCAAAGACAAATTCTTACTACTCACTGTTAAAAAACATGTCTAAACCTTTAGCGTTATTCCAACTCCATATGACAATAGACTGAGTCGATTTGGGGTCATTTTGGAATTTCTCAAACCCTGGGGTCAAAGCTTCGTTTTTGTCCAAAACTCATCCATGATTTTTCGCAAAATTTTTTAGTGACGTTTATATGAGTAAATTTAAGCTTTTAGGTTTGTATGGGAAAATTGAATATTTTGTACTGAAAAATTAACATCATTTTTGTTTCGTCTGTGGAACCGAGCCAGTTGATGGGTTTTGTGCCAATTTATTAAATTCTTAAAGGAAATTTCTCGCTGAACAACTTTGTCCAAGACCGTAACTTCGTATTCTATTAGGAAAAAAAGTTATTAGCTGTTTAACAGGGATATGTCTTTTCGCATTGATAAACAGTAAATTAAATTGACATCACTGCTTGAGCCTCGCGAAGTGTTGAATGGAAAGTAGTCACGCAATACCTCGCTAGGCACCCTGCAGGGATGTCAATTGAATTTATTGTTTATCAGTGCGAAAACATATACCCCTGTTAAACAGCTAATAACTTTTTTCCCTAATAGAATACGAAGTTACGGTCTTGGACAAAGTTGTTCAGCGGGAAATTTCCTTTAAGAATTTTATAAATTGGCACAAAAACCATCAGTTGGCTCGGTTCCACAGACGAAACAAAAATGATGTTGATTTTTCAGTACAAAATATTCAATTTTCCCATACAAACCTAAAAGTTCAAATTTACTCATGTAAACGTTACTTAAAAATTTTGCAAAAAATCATGGATGAGTTTTGGACCAAGACGGAGCTTTTTAGACCCCAGGGTTTGAGAAATTCCAAAATGACCCCAAATCGACTCAGTCTAATATGACAATAACACGATCAAATAGGAAAATTTCCTGGCTAAACTTTATCGAAGATCTATAAGTGAAATACACTCAGAGAAAGGAGTTGTAAAATCACAAACAGAGTGATTATTATTTCATTTGAAAAAAATAATAAAACTTCTCATTGCTGATTGTACCAGGCCCAGAAAAACTATCCTGACGATAAGTTATTGATTGAAGAGTGTTAAAATATTCAGGATGGTTAAAATACATTAAAAATCAATCTTTTACATAAATTTGATCAGAATTATCTGGAGTAAAGAGCAATAAATTCTATTATGAAGAAAGATGACTCCTGCTCTACTTGATTTTTTTTTACTAATTTCATGCTTTGAGCAATGTAACGTTTTGAATACGTGCAGAGAAAAGAATCTAGGCAAATAATGTAGAAAACCTATTTTAAGCATTTCAAGTCGCTGTAATCAATTTTATTCATATCACGATCAGTTATGAAGAGTGCTGTTATTTTTTTTTCATCATAATAAAAAAGGTTATTTCAGGGGAGAGCCAAAAATGCAGAAATCCACTGAAAAATGTTTCCAGTGCTCCACATAGAATACAACGAGATGAAACCCCATGTTTTTTTTATATCATCTGGGAAATTTGGAACAGATTTCAATTGAACAAACAATAAACTGTAATTTGAACAAATGTAAAACTTAAAAAAACAAAATTCTGATCGAGGCCTGTCAATCAACTAAAAGTTAATTGGGAAATATTTTCAAAAAATAATTGTATTATCTAAATAAAAATAATTACCTAAAACTGATTAAAACAAAGTTGATATTGTGATTTTGATATCATCTTTTTCCTTTCGATCAGTAAAAAGTCAATAAAATACATAAGGTTCAGTTCGTGTGCTTTTGAGAAAAATTTACATCTTGAATGTAAAAATGTGTAGATATAAACTCAAATTCAACCACATTTTTACAAACTTCAATGCATTTAAAAACGCTAATTTATGTAATCAACCATTAAAAAGGTTGATTTTTTTAAATTTTTTATACGACCCTTCACCATCCTTGTGATACCGATTAATAGTGAAAAGTATGAAAGCCTCCAAAAATCATCAAAAAGGATTAAAGATTTTCAACAAAGACATTTTGTTTTGATATCCAGGTGGATTATTTTAAATTCGGGCTTAAATGTAAGTAGAAAGTACTAATTTTCCCCTAGTTCGAAAAATTTGTTCATGGAAGTCCTTACACGAACTTAACGTAAAATATAAATAACTAAATTTTCAAGTAAAGCAGGAGATTTTTTTTTTCATAATAAAGCCACATGAAGTTTTTTTTACTTCCTATAATCCTGATCAAATTTATGTGAAAGATTGTTTTTTTTAAATGTAAATTAACCATTCCGAACATTTAAACACTCTACAATTAATTCGTCAGGATGCTATTTCTGGTCTAGGTACAATCAGCGATGAGAAGTTTTATTAGATTTTTCAAATGAAATAATAACACTGGGTGACAGCCAAAAAATAGTCTGGGGTTTCTCAGCTGATTTAGACTAATTTTTGTGTCCTGAGTTAGAATATCACATTGATTTTGCTGTATCAGGTCAACTTTTTGAGATACAGTATTCTAATATCCTGACCTGATTGAACAAAACCATGGTCATTTTCGGACTCAGGGCGTCAATATTAGTCTAATTCAGTTGGAAAACCCTGGACTATTTCAAAAAATCTTTTTTTGTTACTCAGTGTAATCACTCTGTTTGCGACAATAAAACTCTTTTCTCACAATTTGTATCACTTTGATGTCTTCGACAAAGATGTAGCCATGAAATTTTCCTATTGGATCATGTTGGGTTTGTGATATAGCTCAGTTGGCAAGTCAGTGGCTTCCTGAGCCGATGTCCGTTAGTTCGAGCCCAAGAGTAGACATCGATCACAGTTGTACCGGATAAGTTTTTCAATGACTATCCACCAATTGCATAGTCGCAAATGACATAAAGATGTTAAAACGACTATAAACGAAATAAAAAAAATTGGATCATGTTATTGGCATATGGAGATGGAATAACGCTAAGAGTAAGACAAGTGTTTTAACAGTGATTATTATGAATTTGCCTTAAAAAGGTAAAAAAATCTTCAAAAAAAAAATGATCTAGACCCCCAAATGGATTATTTCTAATTTGGGCTCAAATAAAAGTGTAAAGCGATAAGCGATACTAATTTTCGAAAAATAAAGTTTTCTCTCAGCGACACGGTGAAACAACCTTTAAACAAATAATAAAAGAAATAAAGGGATAGAGAATTTAAATTAGACCATTTCGTCAGAACATTTCAAGAGTCTGAAAATGCTCAGTTTGGGACGTTGCACAGTGGTTCAAATCCTCAGAAAGCCGGAAAAAACCCATTTTTCAAGTCAGCACCAACCAATTTTTTTGTATTGGAATCGAATTTCCAATATTCCAGGAACATTATGATGTACATATTCAGATATTTTTTAGAACCTTTTATACACCTTCTATGAAACAAACATGAACGACAACTTTAACACAAGAATTAAAAATAGTATTTTTTATTCTCAGCCCAAAACAACTTGAAAAAGCATTTCAATTTTTGAAAATTTATAAATGTTTAAACCGAAGTGATGTATTATAATCTTATTCACAGTTTGGAGATAAAAAAGTTCCTTAATATCATGAACTAATAAAGTTTCGCTTGATTGAAAATCCAAAATTAGATGATAAAATTTTTTCGATTTACCCTATTTATTTTTCGGAAGCAAAAATAAAACTTGCGCTGCCGATCGCCGTGGTAAATTATACACCGTTGGATAGGTGGAAGTCTCATCAAAAACATATCTTAAAATCAGCTGCTAGTTTTTACTATATTTTGGAAACGATATCATTGAGTGGAACGCTGTTTGGTTTAAAAATGCAAATTTTAAAGTATTTAGACAGAGTAAAACAAGCATTGTTCGATGCATATGCAAATTCACCTTAAAACATCAGTTTTAATATTTGTCCAACCAACCTACAGGAATTTAGGAGCCCATACTTAATTTTAACAAAAATATTCATAGTTTATAGAAAAATATTCAATTTCCCAGTATAAAGCTCAAATCCCGTTTTAGCAATTATTGCAAAAATATCGAATTTTGAAAAAAAATCTAATTTATTATTTTTTCCAACTTTTTGCCTATAATCTTTGACAAAATAGCTTTTTAGTAATTTTTCCCCACTTTTTTGATTTTGAACCACTGTGCGTTGTGACTTTTTTCTCGCTACTCCTACAGCTTTATCGATTTCGGCAAAGTTGTAGTAGGAAAATGTTCCAGTAAGCTCCATATATTGTAATTTCGTTTGCATTCGTTTGCCCGGCCCGGATACGTGCTAAAAAAATCTGGCAATGAAAATTCCCGAATGTGGGTTTTAAAAGATGGGCAGCCGATTTCAGGTATCAAATTTAGTAAAAGGGGTCGGCTAGAGGTGTTTTCCTTATCGTCTGTTCATTGTTGTTTTGCGATATCGACGTTATTATACACCGAATTGAAATGAAAAATTGGCAAACGGGAGTTTTAGAAACGAACAGTTGATTTCAATTATACAACTTCGAGGTAGGGGTCGGCAAAAGAGGTACTCCATATTACCTGTACACTGCTTTTGTGATACCGGCGCGGCATTATTGTTCATTCAATTTCAGTGAAAATTCACGCATGTGGGTTTTAAAATACAGGTAATCAAATTTGGTATAACGAGTCGGCCAAAAGGGTCGTCCTAATCACTTTTTTGCTATTTTGACAATTCTGTTTACTAGAATTAGATTAAAAATCCGGGAAGTTTAAGGGACGGGCAATCGACATTTTAACATTTTTTCAGTTTCTATATATTTGAAATTTAATTCTTCAACTCCTGAAGTTATCTAGTTTCATATTCTAATCTTCGTAATTTTAAATTGCGATTTTATTGGGAAATAAATTTAAAAAAATACTAATCCAAAGCCAAAATTTCTTTTTTTAAATATTTCAGTTCTTTTTACTGAAATATGGTTTCAAATATTTTGAGTTTTAGTAACTAAAATTTTAGGTTCAAACTCGATACCTACAAAAATAAAAAATTAAGGCTTCAACTGTTTCTTAAATTTTTGAATTTTGATTTGAACTTTCGAATGTCTTAAGCGCTTAACGAGGTTTCTCCATGGGTGAAAGTTTACTGACTGATTTTAATGATGGAGAAGCTTGGTGTTCTACACTTCTATCAATGAAACACCTGGGCTTCTAAGTACTTGGATTTTTTTAAATGTTTAAACTTACCTCATCTTTCTCCCTTGCAATGGTGGTCATCGAGTTACGGTAGATGTTGGGGCATGACGAAGCCTTCAACCGATATCGATGGGTGTTTAACAGCGCTCCTCGATAATGAATCGAGTTCCTATGAACCCGCATATCCTTGAGGAAGTTCGAATACCGCAACGAATAATGATGCGCGTGGGACCGCTTCAGGCCACCATTCTTCTTAACCGGCTTGAGGTGCTTCTGCTTCGGAACTTCCAGCGTAACGGTGGTGTTGACGTTCGGATTGAAGATCTCGTTCTCGTAGACCACATCCAGGGAAGTTCCTCGGAAGGATCTTCGCGCTTCTTCGTCGGCTTCTTCCTTGGCTGCTAGGGCGGTTTCGTCCAGGGACCAAGTTGAACCACCTCCTCGGGATTGAAGCTCTTTCTGCCGTTGACTGCTGAGGTATCCTTCGTCGAGGGATGCTACGCTAAGCGTTTGCAGGGAAATTTTGGATCCGAGACTGGAGTGATTCTCGTTTCCCGTGCTGGAAAGTTTTTCGTAGGAGTTGAGGCTTTCCGAGCTTGCCAACTTGGCTTGGTTGGGGATTACTTCTTCTAGTGGGGAGAGTTGTTCTTCAAGTTTACGGTAGGTTTCCTTGGAAAGAAGCATGTGGCGCAGAGAATGACGACTTCCGGAGATGTGATCATGATCGTGCTTGATGAAGGTCGGCAGTGATAGTTCACTTTGGTACTTTTTGGAAACCGCTGGGTCGTCCGGTGGGATGTCTTGGTTGGCTTCCGTGTTAACGTTGGTGACCAATGTGTCTAGGAGATGTTCCTTGGGGACACCGGTTTCGAGCAGTTTTTTGATTTCGTCGAGCGCAATGCTGGAGTTGGAGAATGTGGCCATGCTTTGGCAACGGCTTTCCAGCTTCGATTCTTCGATCATCCAGTCGGGATCCCGCATCAAAGCACCCATGGCGCAGATGTTGAAGAGGGTTCCGGCAAGGATCAGGGTAGCTCCACGCCAACCGAAATACTCGATTAGCCATTGGGTGAGGGGAGCATAGAGGAAAGTACCCAGTCCGGTACCGGAAGCACCGATACCAGTGGCAAAGGTACGCTTTTTATCGAACCAGAAAGCGATGGAAACGACGACGGTGACGTATCCGACGCCCAGACCCAACCCAGAAACAATACCGAAGGTGAAGTAAAGCTGCTCAACCGACTGGCTGTAGGAAGCAGACACGAAGCCAATCGTAGCCACCATACCTCCGAGGATTGTCATCTTCCGGCAACCGTACCGATCGACCAGACTGGACATAATCGGTCCACTCAGAAGGGGGACCGCGATAAAGAGGGACCCAATCCATGCCGTTTTGGACTTTGATTCACCGAAATAATTGAGCAGCTCCATGTAGATCAACCCGAACGAAAACGACACACCGTCCATGATAAGCGATATCATGACCGATGAAAACACCACCACCCACCCGTAGCCGCCGTCCGGTATTTTTGGTTTCGATTTACGCGTCGATTCCGGACAAGAGGAGAGGATCGAGTCTTCAGATAGTTCCGAAATTAGGCGCTTTTTACGACGGATGTCCGGCGTCTCGATCACCGTCAGCTGCGACATCATGTGCGGGTCCTTCTCATCGCGCTCCGAAATGTTACAGAAGGTAACTTCGTTGGCGTTGAGGAGCGTCGTCCGGATCGCTTCCAGGTGTTCCTTGTCGAAACGCGGATAGGCGTTGTTGTTATTGTTGTTATTGAGCACATAGCTCTTATTGCTCGGGTCGGTGATCTGTATTTCGACGACCATTTTCGGCGAAGCTATTCTTAGCTATCGGTTGATGTTGTTAGTTGACGAAAATGTTGATGAAAAGCAAAATCACTCGGTAAATGTTGGCGTCGACTGCCGGCGTCGCGAATTTACGACAGGACGGCTTTGCCCTGACCTTCAGGTGTGATTGCTCGCTGACGGCGATACACAACAACTCGGGTCCCAAAATAAGTGCGGCACGACGCTTGGCGTCCGAAAAGCGTGGGGCTGACACAAGTGATCACAAGTTTGCGAGAAACCGTCGGAGTTTGTTGGGTTGGTCATATGTCAAACAGCTGCTTTGCGACGCCCGAGAACCGGAAGCAATCTCAACGAGTGCGATCGTTCGCTCCAACTGACAACGCTGTTCCTCAGCACTGTCCTTTAGCGCCGGGATTGATGATCGTCTCTCTGTGGTCTAGGTTCTTAACGGTTGGCTTTCTGATTTCCTCTTTTCTTTTGTAGCTGAAGTGTTGTCGATGCGCAATTCTCTCAAACACAGACAAACACTTGGGGTACGTTAATAAACCGAGAAGAGAGTAGGGAAAGCGTGAGATTTTCGCGAGGATCTGGGAAAATTTGTGTTGCCGATGAAGCTGTTTTGAACTGTCAGCAACAACACTACGCAACCGTTTTTTTTGGGGGGTTGTTGATACCGGGCGAAAATCCTAACTACTTTCGATCGCGCGGACGACGGCGGCTGACGACGTTCTTCGTATAGTCTTTTGGCGGGTGGTGGTGTTATTAACCCTTATTAACGTCGATAGCTTTAAATGGGTCGATCTAAGGCGCGGATCCTTCGGTGAATACCGTTCACAATTACTCTCTTTTCTGGGAAAGTCCTTCTTCCGGGTATAAAACATAGGGTACGCAATGATTTGATTCAACTCGGTTAGCACTGGTTTCTTTCTCATCAAGCCGGTTGGGCGCCGATTTGGCGAACTCGGCAACTGACGATGATAATGCGCCACAATGGCGACCCGTACAAAGTCACTTTCAGATATTCCGGGGGGATCCGAAGGTCCCACTTTTTGTTTTACTCAAGCAAACTACCAAACTCTCTTCACACGAATTCAGGCACGAAGCTAGTCGTGTCAGGCTTTTCGTCCTTTGAAGGTGGCCCACATTTTTTCCGTTAAAACCAAACACAAATATCACACACAAGCCCCACAGCACAATCAATGAATCAATCAATGAAGACCGAGGCCGCTACACTTTCTTCCCCGAAACGCCGATAAGCAAGCACACTTGCGACTTGTTTGTTTCCACTCGAAATCACTACTGACTGAGCTCAGCCAGCAGAGCTAAGAACTGTATTCGTGCGCCTTTGCTCAAGTACAAATTTTTCACGACGGCGACGTGACGCTTTTAAATATCACTGTATAATATAGATTTGAAACTCGCTAGGCGCTCAGCTGTTTTTCTTTTTCGTTCGAACCGGCTTAGAGCAGATTTTTCCTTCACTTGACCGTTCGAAATCGAAATCACGCACACACTTGGGCAGCTTGGTCTTTACGGGAATGAATTTTCCCCTTGTGTTTTTATTTTTCACCGTTTTCTTTCCACTGAATTCGATTCACCGATGCGAGGGGGGTTTTTTGGGTGTAGTCTTCTATCCTCTTGATTTGCAAACCGACCGGGATCTGAAAATAGATTGGCAAAGATGTGAAAAATTTTCGGGTTAGACTGCGTTGCTGTTTTTCGCGCTAAGATGTAAACAGTTTGGGACATTAATCACTTTTGATGATGCCGGATATGATTCCTACCAAGAGGAGTTTTATTTCGTTAAGGACCAATTAAAAATGAGGGAAATATTCCTCACAGAGCTATTTTTGTGATCAATATAAATAATTTTGTTTTGAACTTCAGGGATTTGTTAGAACAAAGTTGTTCGGACATGACATACTGCAGTATAACTAACAGTATATGCAATTCGCTAGTAAGTACTTCATATTCCTTTGTATAGAACAGTTGTAACCTATCAAAGGTGTTACATCATCATTTTTAATTGATGCGACAGGTCGATTAGATTGATTAGTGATTGCAATAAAGGCCGTTAAAAATTATTACCATTTGTTTTGTGGTAATGCATTTCCTATATCGATTGATTTTGATAAGTAAATAGAGATAGAAAATTTTGCAATCCAATCGTGACGTTTTTACAACTTGTCTAGTCATAAATTTTCAATTTGATCAATTTTAGGAATAATTGTTGGTGGCATTTTGTCAGTACAAACGCCTTTCTGAATACGGTTTGCAGTCTTAAAAATTAACGTGTAGTTTGTTATGGTTTTTCGAACATTAAGATTTCACAAGTTTGCCTTTTGACGCAATAAAGTTTAACGATTTATGACGGTCGCCAAAGTCATTTTGGTCATTTTTGTCATTCATGTCGTTTTTGTCCTTTTTGTCATTTTTGTCATTTTTGTCATTTTAGTCATTTTTGTCATTTTTGTCATTTCTGTCATTTTTGTCATTTTTGTCATTTTTGTCATTTTTGTCATTTTTGTCATTTTTGTCATTTTTGTCATTTTTGTCATTTTTGTCATTTTTGTCATTTTTGTCATTTTTGTCATTTTTGTCATTTTTGTCATTTTTGTCATTTTTGTCATTTTTGTCATTTTTGTCATTTTTGTCATTTTTGTCATTTTTGTCATTTTTGTCATTTTTGTCATTTTTGTCATTTTTGTCATTTTTGTCATTTTTGTCATTTTTGTCATTTTTGTCATTTTTGTCATTTTTGTCATTTTTGTCATTTTTGTCATTTTTGTCATTTTTGTCATTTTTGTCATTTTTGTCATTTTTGTCATTTTTGTCATTTTTGTCATTTTTGTCATTTTTTGTCATTTTTGTCATTTTTGTCATTTTTGCCATTTTTGTCATTTTTGTCATTTTTGTCATTTTTGTCATTTTTGTCATTTTTGTCATTTTTGTCATTTTTGTCATTTTTGTCATTTTTGTCATTTTTGTCATTTTTGTAATATTTGTCATTTTTGTCGTTTTTTGCTATTTTTGTCGTTTTTGCCATTTTTGTCATTTTTGTATTTTTTTGCAATTTTTGTTATTTTTGTCATTTTTGTCATTTTTTTCATTTTTGTCATTTTTGTCATTTTTGTAATTTTTATCATTTTTGTCATTTTTGTCATTTTTGTCATTTTTGTCACTTTTGTCACTTTTTGTCATTTTTGTAATTTTTGTAATTTTTGTAATTTTTGTAATTTTTAATTTTTGTAATTTTTGTAATTTTTGTAATTAAAGTCATTCTTGTCATTTTTGTCGTTTTTGTCATTTTTGTCATTTTTGTAATTTTTTTCATTTTTTTCATTTTTGTCATTTTTGTCATTTTTGTCATTTTTTCATTTTTGTCATTTTTGTCATTTTTGTCATTCTTGTCATTTTTGTCATTTTTGTCATTTTTGTCATTTTTGTAATTTTTGTCATTTTTGTCATTTTTGTCATTTTTGTCATTTTTGTCATTTTTGTCATTTTTGTCATTTTTGTCATTTTTGTCATTTTTGTCATTTTTGTCATTTTTGTCATTTTTGTCATTTTTGTCATTTTTGTCATTTTTGTCATTCTTGTCATTTTTGTCATTTTTGCATTTTTTGTAATTTTTGTAATTTTGGTAATTTTGGTAATATTTGTCAACTGGGTCATTTTTGTCATTTTTGTCATTTTTATCATTTTTGTCATTTTGGTCAATTTTGTCATTTTTGTCATTCTTGTCATTTTTGTAATTTTTGTAATTTTTGTAATTTTTGTATTTTTTGTAGTTTTTGTAATTTTTGTAATTTTTGTATTTTTTGTAATTTTTGTAATTTTTGTCATTCTTGTCATTTTTGTCATTTATGTCATTTTTGTCATTTTTGTCATTTTTGTCATTTTTGTCATTTTTGTCATTTTTGTCATTTTTGTCATTTTTGTCATTTTTGTCATTTTTGTCATTTTTGTCATTTTTGTCATTTTTGTCATTTTTGTCATTTTTGTCATTTTTGTCATTTTTGTCATTTTTGTCATTTTTGTCATTTTTGTCATTTTTGTCATTTTTGTCATTTTTGTCATTTTTGTCATTTTTGTCATTTTTGTAATTTTTGTCATTTTTGTAATTTTTGTCATTTTTGTCATTTTTGTCATTTTTGTCATTTTTGTCATTTTTGTCATTTTTGTCATTTTTGTCATTTTGTCATTTTTGTCATTTTTGTCATTTTTGTCATTTTTGTCATTTTTGTCATTTTTATCATTTTTGTCATTTTTGTCATTTTTGTCATTTTTGTCATTTTTGTCATTTTTGTCATTTTTGTCATTTTTGTCATTTTTGTCATTTTTGTCATTTTTGTCATTTTGTCATTTTTGTCATTTTTGTCATTTTTGTCATTTTTGTCATTTTTGTCATTTTTGTCATTTTTGTCATTTTTGTCATTTTTGTCATTTTTGTCATTTTTGTCATTTTTGTCATTTTTGTCATTTTTGTCATTTTTGTCATTTTTGTCATTTTTGTCATTTTGGTCATTTTTGTCATTTTTGTCATTTTTGTCATTTTTGTCATTTTTGTCATTTTTGTCATTTTTGTCATTATTGTCATTTTTGTCATTTTTGTCATTTTTGTCATTTTTGTCATTTTTGTCATTTTTGTCATTTTTGTCATTTTTGTCATTTTTGTCATTTTTGTCATTTTTTTCATTTTTGTATTTTTGTAATTTTCGTCATTTTTGTCATTTTTGTCATTTTTGTCATTTTTGTCATTTTTGTCATTTTTGTCATTTTTGTCATTTGTGTCATTTTTGTCATTTTGGACATTTTTGTCATTTTTGTCATTTTTGTAAATTTTGTAAAATTTGTCATTTTTTAGGGTAAAAAACCGAAATTTTGAGCACTCTGAGGTACCTCAAAATTGAGCCCTATTGAGCTCAAATTTTGAACAGATCAGTTTTTTGGGTCAATCCTATGACTTGATAAGACTGCTAATAACACTTACAAATTCCAAAATTAGGAATTCACTTCACCGTTTGGATGCGTGATCAGCGTTATCATACTTAATCCCATCCTTTTGCATCCAAGATGTTGTACGGGAAAAAAAGTAAGTATACTTTAACGCACAACAATGCAATAAAGCAAGATACAATCTTGACAAGATTGCAACGACCTTCATTTGAACTCGAATGATAAGCCAAAATAAAACGGCGGAAGAAATTGCGCGTTGATTATTTTCAAAAAAAAATCAAGATCTGGAAAATACGGCAAAATCCTCGGACATTTATGCAAAATTAAAAGAGTTGGAGGGAACATTCGTAGAGGACCTGATAGATTCTAAACTCAAACTACATCTTATTCAATGATGTACTCATTATGTACTCAGATAAAACCAACTATTCAAGAAAGATAAAGATTTTCTGACATTTTTCAAGAATATTTCAACCATTCCTTGAATTTTTGAAAAAAAAATTTTATATAAAGTTTAAACCTAAATTGTTGTACACTATCTGCATTTTTTTGTACGTGAATGGTTATGACTCAAACACACCGTTAAAGGAACATGCCAAATTTATATATAGATTTGTAATCAAATTGTTAACGCTACAAAAAAGGGGATTACATTGACATTACTGAAAAATTCTTAAAAGCATAGAATGCAAAATTCACGACAATGTAAATCTGAAAAATACCGTAATTATCATCAATAAGTTAAGTAGGTAAATCACGGCCATTTCCGAAACCACCCCCCACGTACATATTATCATTACTGTTAGTCAATACGACAAATCGAAGAGAAACGTACACAGTTAATTATCTAAGATTGCAATTACTACTTTATTGTCTTTATTTTCGGGGATTCGATACTCTCCAATAAAAAGTAAGAACAGTCATACATATCATACCCTGTAAAATTGTATTTTATTAGAACCTTAGATATATTTTTAGAACTGCTTTTTCACACACCATACAGGGATCACACCAGCTAATTATTTAGGGACAAGTCGTTTTGCATACGCAGTATAATAATAGGTTTTAAGGGGCAATTACTTGACACTTACGTGAATTCCATCATAAATCATTCGCCGGCAAGCAATGCATGAGCGCAGCCAGACGTAACTTATTCAAACTGAGAATGTTTGAGTGATTGTTCAAAAGCGTTTATAATATGGTTCTGGTCTTAAACGCTTTTGTCTAAACTGATGTGAACTGTGAATAATTTTTTAAACAAAATACTTGTGCACATCAAATTGACCAGGATTGTGAAGTTTTAAGGTTGCATTCTAACACTTCTTATATGAAGCGAATAATAAAATGCTTATCTGTTCTTGACAAGTTGTATCAGTCACCACAAATCATCAATGATCAATGCTAATGTAACACCAATTAGATGCTAATGTTATGGCGGTTTAATCTTGAATGTAGGATATCATCAATTAAGCCAATTAAAAGATTTGTGGGGTTAAGCCTGTACTCTACTACAGTATAAAATGATATATTTTTAGTTCTTTTAAATGCCATTGATTGATTGAGACTGAGTCGATCTGGGGTCATTTTCGAATTTGTCAAACCCTGAGGTCTTAGAAGTTTCGATTTGGGTCAATACTCATTCATGATTTTTTTTGCAGAATTTTAAAGTAACATTTACAGGGGAAAATTTTAACTAGTGATGTCAATTGAATTTATAGTTTTTCAATGCCAAAGGACATATCCCTGTTAAAAAAGCTTATAATTTTTTAGCCTAAAAAGATATGAAGTTACGATCTCCGACAAAGTTGTTCAGCGAAAAATATCTTTGGAAGAATTTATAAATTGGGACAAAAAACATTAACAGGCTCGGTTCCACAGGATGAACAAAAATGATATTGATTTTTCAGTACAAAATAATGAATTTTCCCACACAAACATTAAAGTTAAAATTTACTCAAGTGAACGTTACTTAAAAATTCTACAAAAAATCATGTATGAGTTTTGAACAAAAACAAAGCTTTGTAGGGTTTGAGAAATTAAAAAATGACCCCAAATCAACTCAGTCTACTGTCCATGCTTCTAATGTAAAATCGGGCGCTGAATTCAAAAATGGAAGAAAACCATTTTTAAATTTTTTAAAGATTTTTGAAGACTTAGAAGTCTTTTTGGACTATTGAAACGTTTAAGACTTTTAAACTTTGAAAGTGTCTTGAAAATGACTTGACTTCGAAAAAAATGTCTAAAAAGACATTTTGAAAACTTCACAAATTTTAAAGATTTTTGAAGTTTTTAGAGATTTTTGAATATAGAGTCTCTGCTCCAGAAATATGAGACTTTTGTGTCTTTCTAGATTCTTGAGAACTTTCAACTGTACAAATTTTTTAGACTTTTCAGATTTCAGATTTTTTGTTCTTTTCAGTCTTTACAGACTTAAGTACAGAATTTCAATATTTTAAGACTTTTTAGATTTTCTTGACTATCCAGACTTTTCAGACATTTTAAGTATTTTAGTCTTCAAAGATTTTTAAGAGTTTTGAAGATTTTTAAGAGTTTTGAAGATTTTTCAAACATTTGAGACTCATTGAGAGTTGTTTTATGACGCGTTTGGGGCTTTTGAGACTTCATCGGAATTTTAAAACACTTGATAAAATATTTTGAGACTCTGAAGACTTTTGAGTCTATTTAAACTTTTGAGACTTCTGCGACTTTTAAGACTTTTGAAACTTTTGAGACTTTTAAATCTTTTCAAACTTTCGAGACTTTTGAAACCGTTGAGACTTTTAAGACCTTTGGGACTTTTGAGACTTTTGAGACTTTTGCGACTTTTTTGACTTTTGAGACTTTTGCGACTTTTGAGACTATCAAGACTTTTGAGACTTTTGAGACTTATGAGACTTTTGAGACTTTTTAAACTTTCGAGACATTTGAGACTTTTAAGACTTTTGAGACTTTTGAGACTTTTGAGACTATTGAGATTTTGAGACTTTTGGGACTTTTGAGACTATTGAGATTTTGAGACTTTTGAGACTTTTGAGGCTTTTTTTTATGTACAAGTACGTTTTTTTAAAGAAAAATGTCATATTTTGAACATAACTCAAACTCTGTTCTTCTTACATTTATTCAAATTTAATTTTTGAATTCAGCGCCCGATTCAACATTGCAAACATGAGTTCGGCAATAAAAATCGAAAATTGTTTTTTAAATTTTGAAAACTAGTGTAATCCTACACCATACACGAAATATCATCGAAAAGCGAAAAAATAACACCTTCATTAGACACAGTCCACGCACTTGCGTCCTGAGAATCGAAATTTTCAAATAACTCCTACAGCAAAAACTTTCGGTGCTTTTTGAAGAGGATGATTCAACGCGTTCGAAAATGTATAAATGTATGATTATTCTTATAACCTACGAATTAAGTGTCGAAAAATGGTAAAGTTCCATTAAAAACAGAACATTTTCGTTAAACAAATTTCAAACTCAACTTGCAGGACGTAAACTTAATCGAATTGAATTTCTTTAAATACAATTTTTTAGTTCACTGGATGTTCAAAAAATTTGCCAAATAACATACATCAAAATTTTTTAACCCGGGCGAGCTGCTATAGGAATGCTGGTACACGTTTTTTGCGTCGTCACGTCGCTAAAAATGTTTTCCCTTAACTTACTAGATTATCGCGCCAGCACTAAATTTTACTTCGGAAGTCCTGACTTCCAGATTCCAATTGACTTCCGGCAAAGGAAAATGAAGTACTAGATTGTCGGAAGTCGGTGTTCAGCTGTAAGTTCAGCATTTTTTCCTGATAAAAAACGTCAAGATTCATCTGTCATCTCGAATCGAGCATTGTTTAAGATTTCATTACCCTAATCAGCACTAGGAGTGTCAATTTGACACTCCAAGCTAAAATCGTCATAACTCTTTTTATATCCAACCGATTACAATGAAACTTATATCACTGAAAACCTTGTAATGTCAGTAAAATATGTTTAGAACATTATATATAGCTAAAGCTTCTAGTTTTCTCGTTATTCAGCATGAAAGAAAAAAAAATCCGAAAAAACATGCCTCAGGAAAACTGCTGTAGTTCACGTCCAAAGAAATATTTGCCTTATGCATATGAAAGCTGAAGTTAATTTCTACATCATGAAGCCAAGAAATATTTTTTTAAATTTTTTTAATGAAATGGTCACAAAAAGTTCAAAAAAGTGGTCTGAAGAACCTACTTTTCATTCGATTGCCAGTAAAAACTGTTTGAGCGGTGGTAGAGCTTTTAAAAAAATATAGGCAAATAGGCAAATATTTTTTTGGACGTGTAATATATGAACTACAGCAGTTTTCCTGAGGCATGTTTTTTCGGATTTTACTTTTCTTTCATGATGAATAACGAGAAAACTAGAAGCTTTACCTATATATAATGTTCTGAACATATTTTACTGACATTACAAGGTTTCTATTGATATAAGTTTTATATGAAATTCATAATAATTCAAACGACCTAAATAGATTTTACTTTTGGAGTGTCAAAATGACACTCTAAGTCGGAAAAGGGAGTTTTTTTTGTCCAGGCTTCCAGGATTCGTCCATAAATAAAGTAAATATGCAATATTGAAGAACCTTCGAATTCATTTAGGGTACCCGAAGAAATTTTTGTTTTTTAAAGCTTCTGAAAAAAGTTACAAGCCTTCAAAATTGCAATAGTGTCAAAATGACACTCTAATGCGGATGAGGGTTAATAATGTTTAGGCCCAAGCATAATTTACTCGATTGGAAAATATTCAATTAATTCTCAGACAAGAAAATTCAATGATATTTTTATGACAGTTTAACAAAATTAACAAAAACGACACAATTGAGAAAATTGTCAAAAAACAAAATTTACAAAATTGTGAATATGGACAAAATCGACTAAATTAACAAAATTCTCGAGAATGACAAAATCGGAAAAATGACAAATTTAACGACAATAGAAAAAACTAACCAAACCGTCAATCATGACAAAATGGACAATATGCCATAAATTTATTTTTAAAATTAATTTGATCAAGGTGGACAATTTTGTTAGTTTTGACACTAGTGTAAATTTTGTTTAATTTTGTCAATTTGGTAATTTAATAATTTTAATTTTTTTTTGCATTTTGTCAATTTTGTCATTTTTTAAATTTGGTAATTTCTGTCAAAGTCGTTATTTTTGTCAAATTCATCAGTTTTGTGATTTATGCTTATTTTGTCAATTTGGTTAATTTTATCATTTATGTTGATTTAGATTTTTTTTATCCTATTTGTCATTTTGTAATTTTTTTTATCTTATTTCTAGCGTAACATTTCATAAGGGCGAAACTAGCAGTTAGCTCGAAACGAGAAAAAAAGCGTTTGAAATTTCGGAACATTTGAACAAACCCTATTTAAAAAATCGACCACTTTTTGTTCGAGAAAATCAAGAAATGTGCATTATATTCACTTATATTTTGTTGGATATCAAGAATTTTCACTTTTTTCACTAAATTTAAGATATTATTTTTGAGTTTCGCCCTTTTATGTTTTCGATTCCAGTTACGCCAGGAAGTTACGCGTAACTTCACGTTCCAACGAAAATGCATCAACAGGAAGTTTCGCCCAGTTAAATTTAATCAATTTTTGAAATTTTTAAGTGATTTTAAGATGAAATCGCATTTTATAAGTAATGTGCAACCGCGTACATCCAGAATGACCGTTAACTCGATTTGTTTACATTTGGCAGTTTCGCCCTTATGAAATGTTACGCACGATTTGTCAGTTTTGTATTTTTTTAAAAAATTTGTCAGTTTTGCTAATTTTGACAATTTTATTTTAAATCATGCCATTCAGAAAAGTGATAAAGTTGATATAAAATGTTAAAATTGATTAAATCAATTGTTATTTCGACCGATTATTGGACCTTACGTTATCGTATTTAACTCCAGTGAGTATAATTTTAACCAATTATATTTTCAGTATACTCATTTTCTTTACTTCAGAGGTCAAACCTCTTCTTTTTATAAATTGTATTCTTTATTTTTATTTTTAAGTACCATATGCTGTAACTCCAAAATTAGTTCATTGAGATTATACTTATTTAAAAAAAATCATAGAAACGGGATCATACAGGATATTCCAGGATCCAGTAGTTTAAAAATCACCAGTTAGTTGCAAATAAAATTATTTATATGAAAATTATGATAATTTTAAATTACTTTTGTCCTATATATAAATCTGAATTTTTATATTTTCAAATAATTTTGGATTTACTGCGTTAGAAATTCGTTAATCATAATTTGTTGATTCAGAATTAAGAAAGCTATCATTTTTTATGACTTGTGTAATATGTATCCACATATAATTAACAGACTGTAAGAAAGGCTTCAAACCACTGTCAAGTGTATTAAATCGTTTTTTTTTAAACGTTGTTGGTAAGACCTTATGATTTGCAGTCTTGGAAACAAAGTTAGAATGAGCCAAGATCCACAATCGCCTGCTATGTTGTTATGTGTTCAGAAAGGCTTAAGCGATGAAGGAAGCATTTAGTGCTAGTGGTAGGATTAAAAAGTATGTTAACGATTAAAAAATTGTTTTTGTTCAAAAATATCATTTTTTAATAAAAAAATAATAAAAAATTAAAAACTTTCTTGATTTCTCCAACACAAAGCTTCTAGACTAAGGTTGCCAGAATTTTTTAAACAAGTATCCGGACCGGACAAACCGGGAAATTTTATGTGAAAACCTGGCAAAATCTGGGCATTTGATTTAAAAAGTGATCACCATAAATCCGGGCAATATTCTGGCAAATTTTCGCAAAACCAAAAAATAACTTATCAAAAATCAAAAAAAAAAGAATGAAAAAAGAAGTTTTTTTCATCAAAACTCATCGACGATTAATTTTAGGCTTCCAAAAAAACCTTCATGAATATTTATATAAAAGTTGCTCAAACAGTTTCGTTTTGGAGGCATTTGTTGTTTTTTTTGTTTGATTTGTCAAATAAAGTTAATTAATCCGGGAAAAATCCGGACATTTTTCAATGAAATCCTGGCAACCGGTCCCCTTTCCCAAAATTTGAATAAAACATCCGGGCAAATCTGGATAAAAGCCAAAGGGTTATAAGTGCTTTAAAGCCGGTTTCGACAAAAAGCATTTAAACTTCGATGTGTTCCAATAAATTCCGTAGATATTTTTATTAACTTTTTTGATGAGTATGATCTTTTAAAATGAAAACATATCATTTGACACCATTTAAAAAAAACAACGTTTATTCCTTAATTGAGGCGACACATGTTTTTTGATTTTTGCACTTATATTCCTTTGGCTCCAAACAGATGCACTTATACCCCTTTGCCACCAACAAATTTTCATATTCCGGTGATTTAGCCTTTAGAGAAAATATGAATATTCCATGAGAATGAGATGGAAGAGATTTCATGTTTAAAGATCGATCTGGTCTTGTCAGGCTGAAATCAATCTCTTGAAACAACGAATTTTAATCAGGATAATTATAAGAATAACTCTTGAAAGGCATTCATCTTTTTATTCTCAATCATTGGCTGTTTTGTGGGCCTTTGCCATTGGACATTTGGACATTGGAAATGGACTTCCACTCATTATGAGATGATGTTTGACAGTAAATTTACGACTAGCCATCCAAGCCGTATATATTGAGCTTAGCACCAAATTCGTGACACACTACATATAATTATGATGACCAGAAATCAGGAATTTGTGATCCACTCATGGGGGTTATAATGAAAAAAGAACAAAATTTGATAATATTTTATCGATAAGAATCATCAATAAATGCAATGAAATGATGGTAAATTTTCAAACATCGTTTACTTTTCAAATGAAAATTGAATTCCATTTTTTTAACATTTTCGGACCCGTTAAAAAAACACTTCCTGGAAATGACAATTGAGTTGGTGGAAAAGCGTTATAAGTACATCACATGGAGAGACTTTGGAGGCAAAGGGGTATAAGTGTTGCACTTATACCCCTTTGGCTCCAAACAAAATGTTACTTTCAGTGAGCAGGGTTTTTTCAACGAGATCAAAACATGAGAAAATAAATGAATAAAATTATCATTAAAATAGCATATGACACATTCCACCGTGACGTGAAATCGCTTTTCCGGACTTTTCTGCACTGTTATCATTCGAGAAGTCAACCAATTTACTTGAAAATGAAAAAAATTGTAGCAAACGGTCGCAAATTGAATTTTCTTCAAAATGAATATAATTAGGTCATTTTAAAATTTAAGTTGTTTTTGTTGTGATTAATTACTTTTGTGACGTGAATTCACGCTAGAATTAACCATTTCGGATTTTAGTACATACATCTTTGATTTCCTGTTCTCTCTGTTGAAATAGAGTATCGGTGTCTTCGAATGAGTTGTAAAGAAAACAATTATCTACAATTTGATGTGCGAAGCTTTTCGATTGAACAACAACGGACGAAGTTATGCTTATTTGAAGTTGTGACGTGAATTCACTCAGTTCAAACAGAACAGGGTAGTTGACTGAATTCACGTCACGAAATATAAAGTTATACTGTGGCTATACTGATCCATTCTTTGGAGTCTTCAAATTTTATGTACACTTTCAAAAACGTTGTTCCGACTTTTACAATGATAAATTTTCAGTATCTGCACCTAACTTTTTCCTTATTTTGATTGGCACTTGAATAGCAACATATTGAGGGATCATATGTTAGAATTACTACTATTAATTTAAAGATTATAAGATAAAAAATATTTTTTTTTCAATCTTTTTGTACTTTTATTTGAAAATAATGAACTTATTAAAAAAATCAACTAAATTACGCTCGATACGTAAAAATCCGACCATATGAAGGGTCAAACCAGCTTTCAGAGCACATTTTTCATATAAAATTTAACAAAAAATCAAATTATGTGACGTGAATTCACTCATTCACGCTGTCGTAACTCAGCTAGATTCCAACCGACTTCTATAAATTTTAGAGTTTTAGAATCGTCTTATCATTTTCAAAGAAAATCTAATTTTTTATTTAAAAAAAAAGTCAAAGTTTTCTAGTAAAATTAAAAACTTCCCTTTTTTTGTGACGTGAATTCACTCATTTGCGACTGTTTTTGTTCGCTTTTCAAACCAATACATTGGATATAAACAAATTCTTTTTTCTACAAAATGAAGCCGTGTTTTCTGGCTTCTGAACATACTAAAAATATTTCCAAAAAAAAAACCTTTCATATATTAAAATTAATGATTTTGTAAAAGTTGTCAAAAACACCACTTTTTTCAACAAAAAAAAACTGATTCAAAATCATCTAAAACATGTGTAAAAAAACTTTTTTCTCTTTTTTTCCGATAGTTTTGTGTGATTTGAATTATCAAAATTATAGACAATTTTGAGATTTTATGATACGCGAACGGACAAAAATCACTTTTGAGCGGTACAAGCGCGTGGAATGTGTCATATGATGTTTGGCAGTCAAGGATTTGTTTTAGATGATTATCTCGGTTTTTTCAATTTTGCCACTTATACCCCTTTGGCTCCAAGGGTCTCAAATATTTTACTGGTTTTGGAGATGATTCAAAAATTCATCCAGAATATACTCAAACAACGACACAAAACATTCACCAAGCCATGGTATGACAACCTCTGAATTGTAGACGAATTCAAACTTTAGAAAAACTGCAGAAAATCCGTGCACTCATGGTGGATTATCAATCCAATAAACATACATGAACTGAACTAAAGACGGCATACAGTGCATAATCTTCGTCATGCAGTAAATATCTTTTTCATTTATCTTTATAGGAACGAACAAGCGTATTGCCGTTAAATATTTATGTGCGGAAACATGTGATTTACAATTAACAACAGCACAAATAGTTAGTGAAAAGGCGTTGGGTTTTTGAGTGCTAAGTTCTGAACGTAAAAAATATAAGTATTCTGAGAATATTTTTGTACAATAGTTTTGGTTGATATAGGTCCTAGAAATAAAGTAAAGATTTCTTTTTATTCTTGTTACTTACCATTATATTGATTTCATATTGAAAAAGATATAATTTTTACTTTTACTCTCAACACATATTAAAAAACAAGAGCACTTTAAACTTTATGGCATAATCCTTCGTCCTCGGTTTCGGTTGAGTAGTTTTGCCGGGGTGAGTAACCATGTTTAGTTCAATCAAATCTCAACTATCGGATGTGTAAACCTTCTTCACCATAAAGAAATCACAAAGTGCAGTTCACATTTGAACGGTGCAATCAGAGTTACGGTTTATCTGATATGAATTCCCACTTCTACGAGGCAAACACTCAAGTTGGACTTCCGCTTCCGAGAATTCAACGCCAACTGTTCCTGTTAACGGCCAGACAGATACTGAACCGGATCAGAATCGGACCTGATTACAGGGCAGATGTTGATGTCCCCTCAGACACGAAAAGCCTTCAACCTGTGCGATTATTTTTATTTTTATTTTTTTCGTCCACATCCATACAAGTTTCGACTGCCAGAATCCAGCCAAGCCGTTGTTGATGGACACAATCTAATAAACAGATTTTCCAGGATGGCGTACTTCATCATCATCATCATCATCATGGCAATCGCAATCACCACACCAACCGAGTACCTAATGTAATATTTAATTGTATCACGCTCGCGCCAGACAGACGAAATGTTAGATTAGCTCGTTCAAATCAGGAGCCAAAGTGGTTGTTATCAAATTGCAAACACCAAAACCACCAGGCGGCTGTATCATCAAAATCATCACTCGTAACAGTACCTTGGCCCGGGCTCTTGATTATTAGATAGTAGATAACGGGGGTGTAATGAGATCAATTGTGGATTGGTATGAAAATTTTGGTCTTTTCTTTTCACTTTCGCCACATCAGGCAACCAATTCGGTCGAATAGAAACAAGTTGTGTCTCCTAAGCTTGCGTAATAATTCTAGACCAAATTTATATCATCCCAAGAGTACCTTTTTTCTGAGTGATAGGCATAGCCAATCGTCGTAACAAATTATTATCATGTGTGATTCATTAGTTTAAAAAATCAAGGCTATGTTATGAACTACATAATCTTCGTAGAACAAGCAAAACAAGTTATATCAACTTGTTGTTTGTTGAGGCAGCTTATGTGCCGTATTCTTACAGGTACAGGGTGGCAACAAATATAGTAATAAAATGTGAAAAAAAATGACAAATATGATGAAAATATGACAAAATTTTTAAAAATATGACAAATCTGACAAAATTATGACAAGAACGTATGACAAACGTATGACAAATATGATAAACATGGCAAAATTATGGCATAAAATTGGCAATAAAATAACAAAACACGACAAAAATACAAAATGGAAAAATATGATAGAATTATTAAAAAAACCTAACAAATATGACAAAATGATGATTAAAATATGATTTCAGTATGAAACTAAAATGGCAGAAATCTGTCAATGTAGAAATATAATAAAATCTGGTATCTGTAAGATTGTTGTCATACTTTTACCACATTTGTCACTATTTTGTCATGTTTTGTCTTTTTACTGTAAATTTTTTGTAATAATTTTGCCATATTTGTCAGATTTATGTCATAATATTGTCTTATATTAACACATTTTTCATATTTTTGACAAAGGTTTATTGGATTTTTGTAATTTTTTTGTTTAATTTATGTCATATTTTTTTCTTAATTATGATATATTTTTAGCATATTTGTCATAATTCTGTAATTTTTTTTGTCATGTTTACTCATTGTATTGTCCATTGTCATACTTATGTCAACATTTTGCCATATTATAGTGATATTTGTCATATTTTATCACATTTGTCATGACATATTTATCTGATTTTTGTCTTGTTTTGTCATTTTATAGTAAGTTCGATTACTATAACGTCAAGTTAGAGCCATTTGTTAGAGCAGGGGTGAGCAAACCGTGGCCCGCGGGCCGCATGCGGCTCTCGAGACATGTTTGTGCGGCCCGCGAAGCTTATCTCAAATTAAATTTATTTCACAATTTTTTTCTATGATAGGTTGTTAATGATCACAAAATAGAAGTCCCTACTAAACCAAAAACATGAAATATCAATAAGTTGATATGCATGTCACTTGTTTACAGTTACAATTTCCCATAATCATCTAGATTTTTGACATTTTTTGTATGATTTAAGCTTTTATTGTTTTTTTTTATTTATTGGAAAAAAGTTATAAAGGAGGTAGTTAAGACGTGATTTTTCGTTTCAAACAATGATAAAATTGTATGATGAGGAGAAATATTTTTGTTCTTGATTAATGACCGAGCTGAAAAAAAAGCTGATTTTCAATCAATTTAATACCCGTTTTTCAATCAAGGACTCCGATATTGTCAAGATATTTTTGTTTCGCGGATAACGCTTTCAAAAATTGGATTTTACATTGTATAGAAATTTAAAAAAAAAAAAGATTACAACTTCTTCTGACCTCATTAAAAAATGTTATTGAATATTGAATATTGAGGATTTTAATGTTTTCAGCAAGTTTGTTGAAGACTGCGAAATGATTTGACTTGCGGTTTTAAATATATCAAAAATTCAATTTAGTTTGATTTTTCTTTAAAATTTTGTTTAAATTCCCGGTTGTAGCAGGTTTGGATAACAAAAAAAATACATATCTTTTTTTTCTCAGAATCCAAAATTACTCGTGGTTTTTTTAAGTTGATAAGGGCGGAATTAATTTCAAATCCTTCTTTTGCCACTCGGAGTTGGAACATCACGAGAAGGGGAACATAAAAAATAATGCGATAAACAAATAAATTTGATTAAATTGCACGAAAGATTGTATACAACTAAATTGCAAACAATATCATTGCACAAAACCTATAAATCAAGTGATCTTTTAATCGAACAATTCAATAAAATCAAGGAAACAAAAGGTGATAAAACTTCCATCTTCCACAATCTCTTTTCTGCTCTTGTAATCTTTCGAATATTTGAAAAAAATTCAAAATTTTCATAAAATACATCAAATTTTATTAATTCGGGTTTTTTAGAAATTTCGAAAGGGAGGTGACAAAAGAAGAAATTTATATTTGTTCTGGTCTAATTGGGTCAATAAGTATTTGTATTTAACAGTTTTGTCAAAAAAAATAAGGACATGAATTGAAAAACTATTTTTTAAAGTTATCTCGAAAACTAGAGCTGACAAAAAACTAATTAAAAACATGTTTGGATTCAGCGCTCCTGAATAAGTCAAAATCAGTTCTGAGATTCCTTGCACCTCGGAAAAATGTGAATTTTGGTCACTTGTGTTATGTGTGATGCTATTTTCAGAAATTTCATAGGCAAATCATGCAAAACAATGATTAAAAAGAGCCATTCAGCTTAAAAATTAGACATCCACATTATCAAGGTCATAAGATTTTCATAATTTAGCTTTAGTAAGCCTATCCAAGAGATATCCAAATTTAATTTAAAATTTATGAAATCTGTAAATATTTTCTAGAATCAAAAATGTAAACTGTAACATGTACAAATCTGGTTAAATTTTTTTTTTCAATAATTTTGAAACTTTGCTCAACACCTCATTTCAATTATTGCACACAAAACTTCAAATAAAAAAATCACCGTTTATTGAAAAAATTGAGTCTTCACGACCAAATTTAAATGAGTTGTGATAAAAATGTTTCCATGGGCACAAAAAAAATCGTTACGGTTAAGCTCCATGAAAATTTTTAATTGAAGTGATCACGAAAAAAACCATCGCATCGGTTCGAACAAAAAAGGGTTTTTCTCAGAAAACGGTGCAAATCTTTTAAAGAAGCATAGAAAGACCTACAAAATTTTTCGATTTTAATGAATAAAAGGAAAGCAAATGATGTTTCCTTTTTGAAAAAAAAAGAATATTCGCTAAACATTTCAAATCCCTCATAACATTCAAATTATTCGAAAATTATCAAGATTTATTGATGAACCTATAAAATTCCAGCTGGTCAGATTTAATTTTAAAAAATGTTTATGCAAGCATATGAATACGTCTTTTATCCTTTTTAATTTTTTGTATAAAATTTGTCGTTATAAAGAATAACGTAAAGCTCAGCAAACTATCACTAAAATTTTTATTTTGATGCGGCCCGCCGAAAGAACAAAAAGGATCAACTTTGAGTAAATATTACTAAACGGTTACTATAATTTTGTTTCTTCAGAATAAATTCTTAGGCTACAGTAGTTTTTCGATTTTATCACTGTTCGATTTTATCAATACTCGCCAAATTCACGCTCGATTTAATCACGGTTGTTGTTTGGATTTTATCACGCTTTTTTAGAAATCATTCCGAAACCATTTCCAGGACCTTCATTTCCGTTCAAAAGCGTAGAGCGTCTTTGTCATGATATTTTTTATGGTTCATGTTATGGTATATAATTATTCAATAATATGAAAATGCCATTGAACTGCTTATTTCAGCTGTATCTATAGTGTTTAAAGTCCTCATTTGAATTTTAAAAACACTTGTAAAAATTTACATAAGTATTTTAACGTCACGCTAATGCTAGTATTTTAATTTTTGCTTGGTTAGCCGATTTTTTTTGGTTAAAGGGTGATACGGTCAAAATTTGGTCAATATCAACTTGACGTATTTCTTTCAATTTTGCATTTAAAAAACCTGAACACCCCTCATTTTGAAGGTGTGTATGTGTAGAATGTTGCTCTTATTTTGATTTTGGAATTCACTCTTCAGTTGTCAAAATGCCGTCCAAGGAAGAAGAGCAGCGTATCAAAATTTTTTCTCGCGCATAGCGAAAATTCGAGCTACTCGCACGCAAAGCTGGCAAAATCGCTAAAAGTTGCCAAATCAACCGTTACAAATGTATCTAAAGTGTTTGAAGAACGTTTGTCGACAGCCAGGAAGTCTGGATCGGGGAGGAAATCGAAAACCAGGAGCAGCTGAGACGACAAAGAGAGATGACGGTAGTTTCAAGCGAAACCCTAACCTCTCTCTCCGAGATGCCGCAAATAAGCTGGGTGTATCGTCTACAACCGTGCATCGAGCCAAAAAACGAGCCGGACTATCGACTTACAAGAAGGTAGTGACTCCAAAACGCGATGATAAACAAAATACGACGGCCAAAGCGCGATACCGGAGGCTGTACACGACGATGCTGACGAAGTTTGACTGCGTGGTAATGGACGACGAAACCTACGTCAAAGCCGACTAGAAGCAGCTTCCGGGACAGGAGTTTTATACAGCAAAAGGAAGGGGAAATGTAGCAGATATTTTCAAGCACATAGAAAAAAGTTCGCGAAGAAATATCTGGTTTGGCAAGCCATCTGTACCTGTGGCTTGAAAAGCAGCATTTTCGGAGCTTCCGGGACTGTCAATCAAGAATAAACTTCTGCTGCCTTTCCTGAAGAAACACGGTTGTTCCGTCCTGTTTTGGCCGGATTTGGCATCTTGCCATTACGGTAAAGAGTCCATGGAGTGGTACGCCGCCAACAACGTGCAGGTGGTTCCCAAGGACAAGAACCCTCCCAACACGCCAGAGCTCCGCCCAATTGAGAAATACTGGGCTATTGTCAAGCGGAACTTAAAGAAGACCAAAAAAACTGCTAAGGACGAACAGCAGTTAAAGGCAAATTGGCTTTCTGCGGCGAAGAAGTTGGACAAGGTGATTGTACAAAATCTGATGGCAGGGGTTCAACGTACGGCCCGGCAATTCAGCTTTGGAAAAGTGGAAGCCTAACTGAATATTTTTCCTGAATTTTATACTAATAAAACTTGAAAAAGAAATTTAATTTGATTTTTTAAATAAACGATTTCACCGATTTACACGCGTTTTCCTTTGACCAAATTTTGACCGTATCACCCTTTAGTCTTTATTATTACCCCGCTTAGAAACAAATTTAATCAAATTCTGAAATGGAATTTTTTGGGAAATTGAGTTTTAGTTTTTGAAATGCATTTTCAGTGTTAAAATTCAATAATTTTTCCAAAAACTCTCTCATGAACCTAAATTTGTGTAGGAATTGTAATTTTCGAGCTTAAAATGTTTATAAAATATGTGCCTGAAAAGTTCGGTCCTTTTAAGATGTTAGTCTAGATTAATTTTGGGAAACCTAAGTATGCCAAGTTGCTTTACTAGGTGAGATTTTTATGCCCACAAAGTTTCATTGTATTCTGAGAGGGTCATACCAACTTCGTGTCAATTTGGCATGAAATTCGTCAGTATAGTCCTTAGTTTTGTATACAGAAATAATGATTTCAAATTATATATTCAAATCCAAAACGGTAAGCTTAATAGAATATTTCAGCATTCAAATTGAACTATGTTTTTTGAGTTCAAAATTTCAGAGAATCTCTGGTTTTAAATTTTTAGTTAAAATTCATAGTACAGTTCAGAATTCGTATGCATTTATCAACAGCAATTGCTATTGAAAAGAAGTCAGTTTTCCGAATCGTATTTCTGATCAGTGCATTTTTTCTAGTATTTCTTTATCAACTTATGACAGAAGGGTAAAAATAGCTTCTCTCCATTAATCTTTGTTATCATTTTTTGTTGTTGATAAACCGTTGATTAGCCGGTTCATTCTGCTTCGAAAAGGAACAGGAAAAAACAAAAACTTTTGTATCTCGTTAAGCGCGGACCAGTCTGAATTGGATTTTTTTTATGAATCGGCTGCGTGCGCGCGTTTCAATTAATATCAATCAGCTGACTATACTAAATCGGCTCACTTTAACGATACTTCATAAATGTGTGTTGACGCCTCTCAGTTGGAATGGTTCGCTTTTATTGACCTGCGGGAATGTATGCCATCAAATTGTCAACAGGCCACAACAGGCATCATCAATAAAGACCGGCCGGGTACATTACGGGTTGACACAATCAATTCAAACAATGGTTTTTCATTGTGGAAGTATTTTATCTTTCCAGTTTTGCTGACGCTTATATAAAGGCGCTGGTTTCACGTTCCTCAGCGGTTTCGTTTCAAAGGCGATACGATTTGAACTGAAGGGAATTTTCTTCCTAGAGCGTGATCACGATCTGATGGGATTCTTTCAATCATTGACAAAAACTCCCCCGATTTATGATGTTACGGATTTTAATTGCTTATTATAAGAATTAAGACATGATTTAAGACAATGACTATTAGAACATGATTATGCAAAAAATACCCTCTACAAAGTAACTTTAATTGCTCAATTATCTGAGCTGATAAACTTTGAACAAAATCTTAACAAATCATCTTTGATTTCTTGACTAAAAGTTCTAAACGAAGTGCAGGGGCACGTTTTAAGAACTGATAGGAATTTTTAAGCAGATGGGATTTTGCAGCTAGCCTTGTGGCAAATGAGGCAGAAAAGTACCTTGCTAAAAAGTTTTATTGTTCATTTCTCAATGTCGGCAATAAGTCACGCTACAGTATCGGTCATTTACTTTTGTCTTTAGCACATTGTGGTGCACGTTTTGCTAGAACTTCAAGTCATGCATTGCACTTTAGTAAGAATTATGAATGGGATACGTTTTCCTCTAATGGAATGTTGGGATAATAAAATTGAAGAAATAGAGGGTTTATCTGAATAACAATTTCGAATCAATCAACAACTTGAATCCTACTTCGGTTTTTCAGTTTATATTTTTGAATTTTGAATCCGAATTCTTAATCTGAGCTTTGAATCTGAGTTATTAGTTCTGAATCTGTGTTAGGGGTGTCCCAGCAAACATTTATGAAGGTATAACGCAGAAACAACAGAATTATTGAATCAAATATACCAGATGAAAAGATTGTATTAAACTTATCAAAATAGCATATAGCTTGACAAGATTCCAACGATTCGATTTTCCCACAAAAAGCAAAATAAACGAAAAAAAATCTCCTCCACCGAGATTCGAATCCCAGTCCTCCGAATTCGCTCTCCGGTATCTTACCACGATGTCAATTCATCAGTTGACATGAGCCACGCTATAGCTCTATAGGTGAGATTTTCTTTTTACGAACCGGTCAAAGGAAGAGACCGGATAGAGTGTCAATTGAAGGACCGCCCATTTATCGTAAATCAGTTCACTCAAATCGTAAATGTCGAATTAGCATATTCTCAACTTTTTTGAGACATATTTACGAGTTGACTAAACTACTATCCGATTCAACGTTTCTTGGGCAAAGCTTGTCGTATATGAATGATAGAAAATCACTCAATACAAACGTGTTTACGATGGTTATTGAAAATGTCTTAATATTCGATTTGGATTATCATTTCTATTACGATTTCATGTTAGTATTTGTCAATCATATTGTTCAGTATTTGTCAATTGACTAAAGGCCTCTGATTATTGCTCAGTATTTCTTCTTGATTACATCTGTAATCTTTGTCTTAGAACCTAGAAAAAATTGTATATTATAAATCAATTTGTTTTGTGAAATTTTATGCAATATTCTGAGCCATTAAAAAACCATTAAGCACGATTTAAAGGCCTTCAAGCGCGGAGAGTTGTGACTTTTTGTGAACTCGAAATGACACGCAACCTGCTTTGAACTGCATGAAAATGACCACAGAAAATGACAAAATTATAAAAAACTCAAAATGGCAACAATGACAAGAATGATTAGGTTTCTTTTAAAGTAATGATATTTTTGTCTATTTCATTTTTTTTTCTTACCGGGAGTTCATGCATTTGAGGCCGCTTCTGTCAGTTTCATAATTTTTGTAATCTTCGTAATTGTATTTTTACAAAAAATGAAAAAAAAGACAAAAAAACGGTAATTCCAAAAAAAAACAAAAAAATTGAATTTTTGCAAATTTTTGTAATTTTTGTCATTGGTGTCATTGTGGTCATTTCTGTCATTTTTGTCATTTTTGTCATTTTTGTCATTTTTGTCATTTTTGTCATTTTTGTCATTTTTGTCATTTTTGTCATTTTTGTCATTTTTGTCATTTTTGTCATTTTTGTCATTTTTGTCATTTTTGTCATTTTTGTCATTTTTGTCATTTTTGTCATTTTTGTCATTTTTGTCATTTTTGTCATTTTTGTCATTTTTGTCATTTTTGTCATTTTTGTCATTTTTGTCATTTTTGTCATTTTTGTCATTTTTGTCATTTTTTTCAATAGTGTCATTTAAGTCATTTCAGTCATTTTAGTCATTTTAGTCATTTTAGTCATTTTTGTCACTTTTGTCATTTTTGTCATTTTTGTCATTTTTGTCATTTTTGTCATTTTCGTAATTTTTGTCATTTTTGTCATTTTTGTCATTTTTGTCATTTTTGTCATTTTTGTCATTTTTGTCATTTTTGTCATTTTTGTCATTTTTGTCATTTTTGTCATTTTTGTCATTTTTGTCAATTTTGTCAATTTTGTCAATTTTGTCAATTTTGTCATTTTTGTCATATTTGTCATTTTTGTCATTTTGTCATTTTTGTCAGTTTTGTCAATTTTGTCAATTTTGTCAATTTTGTCAATTTTGTCAATTTTGTCATTTTTGTCATATTTGTCATATTTGTCATTTTTGTCATATTTGTCATTTTTGTCATTTTGTCATTTTTGTCATTTTTGTCATTTTTGTCATTTTTGTCATTTTTGTCATTTTTGTCATTTTTGTCATTTTTGTCATTTTTGTCATTTTTGTCATTTTTGTCATTTTTGTCATTTTTGTCATTTTTGTCATTTTTGTCATTTTTGTCATTTTTGTCGTTTTTGTCATTTTTGTCATTTTTGTCATTTTTGTCATTTTTGTCATTTTTGTCATCTTTGTCATTTTTGTCATTTTTGTCATTTTTTTTCATTATTGTCATTTTAGTCATTTCAGTCATTTTAGTCATTTTAGTCATTTTTGTCACTTTTGTCATTTTTGTCATTTTTGTCATTTTTGTCATTTTTGTCATTTTTGTCATTTTTGTCATTTTTGTCATTTTTGTCATTTTTGTCATTTTTGTCATTTTTGTCATTTTTGTCATTTTTGTCATTTTTGTCATTTTTGTCATTTTTGTCATTTTTGTCATTTTTGTCATTTTTGTCATTTTTGTCATTTTTGTCATTTTTGTCATTTTTGTCATTTTTGTCATTTTTGTCATTTTTGTCATTTTTGTCATTTTTGTCATTTTTGTCATTTTTGTCATTTTTGTCATTTTTGTCATTTTTGTCATTTTTGTCATTTTTGTCATTTTTGTCATTTTTGTCATTTTTGTCATTTTTGTCATTTTTGTCATTTTTGTCATTTTTGTCATTTTTGTCATTTTTGTCATTTTTGTCATTTTTGTCATTTTTGTCATTTTTGTCATTTTTGTCATTTTTTTCATTATTGTCATTTTAGTCATTTCAGTCATTTTAGTCATTTTAGTCATTTTAGTCATTTTAGTCATTTTTGTCACTTTTGTCATTTTTGTCATTTTTGTCATTTTTGTCATTTTTGTCATTTTTGTCATTTTTGTCATTTTTGTCATTTTTGTCATTTTTGTCATTTTCGTAATTTTTGTCATTTTTGTCATTTTTGTCATTTTTGTCATTTTTGTCATTTTTGTCATTTTTGTCATTTTTGTCATTTTTGTCATTTTTGTCATTTTTGTCATTTTTGTCATTTTTGTCATTTTTGTCATTTTTGTCATTTTTGTCATTTTTGTCATTTTTGTCATTTTTGTCATTTTTGTCATTTTGTCATTTTTGTCAATTTTGTCAATTTTGTCAATTTTGTCAATTTTGTCAATTTTGTCAATTTTGTCATTTTTGTCAATTTTGTCATTTTTGTCATATTTGTCATTTTTGTCATATTTGTCATTTTGTCATTTTTGTCATTTTTGTCATTTTTGTCATTTTTGTCATTTTTGTCATTTTTGTCATTTTTGTCATTTTTGTCATTTTTGTCATTTTTGTCATTTTTGTCATTTTTGTCATTTTTGTCATTTTTGTCATTTTTGTCATTTTTGTCATTTTTGTCATTTTTGTCATTTTTGTCATTTTTGTCATTTTTGTCATTTTTGTCATTTTTGTCATTTTTGTCATTTTTGTCATTTTTGTCATTTTTGTCATTTTTGTCATTTTTGTCATTTTTGTCATTTTTGTCATTTTTGTCATTTTTGTCATTTTTGTCATTTTTGTCATTTTTGTCATTTTTGTCATTTTTGTCATTTTTGTCATTTTTGTCATTTTTGTCATTTTTGTCATTTTTGTCATTTTTGTCATTTTTGTCATTTTTGTCATTTTTGTCATTTTTGTCATTTTTGTCATTTTTGTCATTTTTGTCATTTTTGTCATTTTTGTCATTTTTGTCATTTTTGTCATTTTTGTCATTTTTGTCATTTTAGTCATTTCAGTCATTTTAGTCATTTTAGTCATTTTAGTCATTTTAGTCATTTTTGTCACTTTTGTCATTTTTGTCATTTTTGTCATTTTTGTCATTTTTGTCATTTTTGTCATTTTTGTCATTTTTGTCATTTTTGTCATTTTCGTAATTTTTGTCATTTTTGTCATTTTTGTCATTTTTGTCATTTTTGTCATTTTTGTCATTTTTGTCATTTTTGTCATTTTTGGTCATTTTTGTCATTTTTGTCATTTTTGTCATTTTTGTCATTTTTGTCATTTTTGTCATTTTTGTCATTTTTGTCATTTTTGTCATTTTTGTCATTTTTGTCATTTTTGTCATTTTTGTCATTTTTGTCATTTTGTCATTTTTGTCAATTTTGTCAATTTTGTCAATTTTGTCAATTTTGTCAATTTTGTCAATTTTGTCAATTTTGTCATTTTTGTCAATTTTGTCATTTTTGTCATATTTGTCATTTTTGTCATATTTGTCATTTTGTCATTTTTGTCATTTTTGTCATTTTTGTCATTTTTGTCATTTTTGTCATTTTTGTCATTTTTGTCATTTTTGTCATTTTTGTCATTTTTGTCATTTTTGTCATTTTTGTCATTTTTGTCATTTTTGTCATTTTTGTCATTTTTGTCATTTTTGTCATTTTTGTCATTTTTGTCATTTTTGTCATTTTTGTCATTTTTGTCATTTTTGTCATTTTTGTCATTTTTGTCATTTTTGTCATTTTTGTCATTTTTGTCATTTTTGTCATTTTTGTCATTTTTGTCATTTTTGTCATTTTTGTCATTTTCGTAATTTTTGTCATTTTTGTCATTTTTGTCATTTTTGTCATTTTTGTCATTTTGTCATTTTTGTCAATTTTGTCAATTTTGTCAATTTTGTCAATTTTGTCAATTTTGTCAATTTTGTCAATTTTGTCATTTTAGTCATTTTTGTCACTTTTGTCATTTTTGTCATTTTTGTCATTTTTGTAATTTTTGTCATTTTTGTCATTTTTGTCATTTTTGTCATTTTTGTCATTTTTGTCATTTTTGTCATTTTTGTCATTTTTGTCATTTTTGTCATTTTTGTCATTTTTGTCATTTTTGTCATTTTTGTCATTTTTGTCATTTTTGTCATTTTTGTCATTTTTGTCATTTTTGTCATTTTTGTCATTTTTGTCATTTTTGTCATTTTTGTCATTTTTGTCATTTTTGTCATTTTTGTCATTTTTGTCATTTTTGTCATTTTTGTCATTTTTGTCATTTTTGTCATTTTTGTCATTTTTGTCATTTTTGTCAGTTTTGTCATTTTTGTCATTTTTGTCATTTTTGTCATTTTTGTCATTTTTGTCATTTTTTTCATTATTGTCGTTTTAGTCATTTCAGTCATTTTAGTCATTTAAGTCATTTTTGTCACTTTTGTCATTTTTGTCATTTTTGTCATTTTTGTCATTTTCGTAATTTTTGTCATTTTTGTCATTTTTGTCATTTTTGTCATTTTTGTCATTTTTGTCATTTTTGTCATTTTTGTCATTTTTGTCATTTTTGTCATTTTTGTCATTTTTGTCATTTTTGTCATTTTTGTCATTTTTGTCATTTTTGTCATTTTTGTCAATTTTGTCAATTTTGTCATTTTTGTCATATTTGTCATTTTTGTCATTTTGTCAATTTTGTCAATTTTGTCAATTTTGTCATTTTTGTCATATTTGTCATTTTTGTCATATTTGTCATTTTTGTCATTTTTGTCATTTTTGTCATTTTTGTCATTTTTGTCATTTTTGTCATTTTTGTCATTTTTGTCATTTTTGTCATTTTTGTCATTTTTGTCATTTTTGTCATTTTTGTCATTTTTGTCATTTTTGTCATTTTTGTCATTTTTGTCATTTTTGTCATTTTTGTCATTTTTGTCATTTTTGTCATTTTTGTCATTTTTGTCATTTTTGTCATTTTTGTCATTTTTGTCATTTTTGTCATTTTTGTCATTTTTGTCATTTTTGTCATTTTTGTCATTTTTGTCATTTTTGTCATTTTTGTCATTTTTGTCATTTTTGTCATTTTTGTCATTTTTGTCATTTTTGTCATTTTTGTCATTTTTGTCATTTTTGTCATTTTTGTCATTTTTGTCATTTTTGTCATTTTTGTCATTTTTGTCATTTTTGTCATTTTTGTCATTTTTGTCATTTTTGTCATTTTTGTCATTTTTGTCATTTTTGTCATTTTTGTCATTTTTGTCATTTTTGTCATTTTTGTCATTTTTGTCATTTTTGTCATTTTTGTCATTTTTGTCATTTTTGTCATTTTTGTCATTTTTGTCATTTTTGTCATTTTTGTCATTTTTGTCATTTTTGTCATTTTTGTCATTTTTGTCATTTTTGTCATTTTTGTCATTTTTGTCATTTTTGTCATTTTTGTCATTTTTGTCATTTTTGTCATTTTTGTCATTTTTGTCATTTTTGTCATTTTTGTCATTTTTGTCATTTTTGTCATTTTTGTCATTTTTGTCATTTTTGTCATTTTTGTCATTTTTGTCATTTTTGTCATTTTTGTCATTTTTGTCATTTTTGTCATTTTTGTCATTTTTGTCATTTTTGTCATTTTTGTCATTTTTGTCATTTTTGTCATTTTTGTCATTTTTGTCATTTTTGTCATTTTTGTCATTTTTGTCATTTTTGTCATTTTTGTCATTTTTGTCATTTTTGTCATTTTTGTCATTTTTGTCAGTTTTGTTATTTTTTCAGTTTTGTCAGTTTTGTCAGTTTTGTCATTTTTGTCATTTTTGTCATTTTTGTCATTTTTGTCATTTTTGTCATTTTTGTCATTTTTGTCATTTTTGTCATTTTTGTCATTTTTGTCATTTTTTTCATTTTTGTCATTTTTGTCATTTTTGTAATTTTTGTAATTTTTGTAATTTTTGTAATTTTTGTAATTTTTGTCATTTTTGTCATTTTTGTCATTTTTGTCATTTTTGTCATTTTTGTCATTTTTGTCATTTTTGTCATTTTTGTCGTTTTTGTCGTTTTTGTCATTTTTGTCATTTTTGTCATTTTTGTCATTTTTGTCATTTTTGTCATTTTTGTCATTTTTGTCATTTTTGTCATTTTTGTCATTTTTGTCATTTTTGTCATTTTTGTCATTTTTGTCATTTTTGTCATTTTTGTCATTTTTGTCATTTTTGTCATTTTTGTCATTTTTGTCATTTTTGTCATTTTTGTCATTTTTGTCATTTTTGTCATTTTTGTCATTTTTGTCATTTTTGTCATTTTTGTCATTTTTGTCATTTTTGTCATTTTTGTCATTTTTGTCATTTTTGTCATTTTTATCATTTTTGTCATTTTTGTCATTTTTGTCATTTTTGTCATTTTTGTCATTTTTGTCATTTTTGTCATTTTTGTCATTTTTGTCATTTTTGTCATTTTTGTCATTTTTGTCATTTTTGTCATTTTTGTCATTTTTGTCATTTTTGTCATTTTTGTCATTTTTGTCATTTTTGTCATTTTTGTCATTTTTGTCATTTTTGTCATTTTTGTCATTTTTGTCATTTTTGTCATTTTTGTCATTTTTGTCATTTTTGTCATTTTTGTCATTTTTGTCATTTTTGTCATTTTTGTCAGATTTGTTATTTTTTCAGTTTTGTCAGTTTTGTCAGTTTTGTCATTTTTGTCATTTCTGTCATTTTTGTCATTTCTGTTTTTTGTGTCATTTTTGTCATTTTTGTCATTTTTGTCATTTTTGTCATTTTTGTCATTTTTGTCATTTTTGTCATTTTTGTCATTTTTGTCATTTTTGTCATTTTTGTCATTTTTGTCATTTTTGTCATTTTTGTCATTTTTGTCATTTTTGTCATTTTTGTCATTTTTGTCATTTTTGTCATTTTTGTCATTTTTGTCATTTTTGTCATTTTTGTCATTTTTGTCATTTTTGTCATTTTTGTCATTTTTGTCATTTTTGTCATTTTTGTCATTTTTGTCATTTTTGTCATTTTTGTCATTTTTGTCATTTTTGCCAATTGTGTCATTTTTGCCATTTTTGTCATTTTTGTCATTTTTGTCATTTTTGTCATTTTTGTCATTTTTGTCATTTTTGTCATTTTTGTCATTTTTGTCATTTTTGTCATTTTTGTCATTTTTGTCATTTTTGTCATTTTTGTCATTTTTGTCATTTTTGTCATTTTTGTCATTTTTGTCATTTTTGTCATTTTTGTCATTTTTGTCATTTTTGTCATTTTTGTCATTTTTGCCAATTGTGTCATTTTTGTCTTTTTGTCATTTTTGTCATTTTTGTCATTTTTGTCATTTTTGTCATTTTTGTCATTTTTGTCATTTTTGTCATTTTTGTCATTTTTGTCATTTTTGTCATTTTTGTCATTTTTGTCATTTTTGTCATTTTTGTCATTTTTGTCATTTTTGTCATTTTTGTCATTTTTGTCATTTTTGTCATTTTTGTCATTTTTGTCATTTTTGTCATTTTTGTCATTTTTGTCATTTTTGTCATTTTTGTCATTTTTGTCATTTTTGTCATTTTTGTCATTTTTGTCATTTTTGTCATTTTTGTCATTTTTGTCATTTTTGTCATTTTTGTCATTTTTGTCATTTTTGTCATTTTTGTCATTTTTGTCATTTTTGTCATTTTTGTCATTTTTGTCATTTTTGTCATTTTTGTCATTTTTGTCATTTTTGTCATTTTTGTCATTTTTGTCATTTTTGTCATTTTTGTCATTTTTGTCATTTTTGTCATTTTTGTCATTTTTGTCATTTTTGTCATTGTTGTCATTTTTGTCATTTTTGTCATTTTTGTCATTTTTGTCATTTTTGTCATTTTTGTCATTTTTGTCATTTTTGTCATTTTTGTCATTTTTGTCATTTTTGTCATTTTTGTCATTTTTGTCTTTTTAGTCATTTTTGTCATTTTTGTCATTTTTGTCATTTTTGTCATTTTTGTCATTTTTGTCATTTTTGTCATTTTTGTCATTTTTGTCATTTTTGTCATTTTTGTCATTTTTGTCATTTTTGTCATTTTTGTCATTTTTGTCATTTTTGTCATTTTTGTCATTTTTGTCATTTTTGTCATTTTTGTCATTTTTGTCATTTTTGTCATTTTTGTCATTTTTGTCCTTTTAGTCCTTTTTGTCATTTTTGTCAATTTTGTCAATTTTGTCATTTTTGTCTTTTTTGTCTTTTTTGTCTTTTTTGTCTTTTTTGTCATTTTTGTCATTTTTGTCATTTTTGTCATTTTTGTCATTTTTGTCATTTTTGTCATTATTGTCATTTTTGTCATTTTTGTCATTTTTGTCATTTTTGTCATTTTTGTCATTTTTGTCATTTTTGTCATTTTTGTCATTTTTGTCATTATTGTCATTTTTGTCATTTTTGTCTTTTTTGTCATTTTTGTCATTATTGTCATTTTTGTCATTTTTGTCATTTTTGTCATTTTTGTCATTTTTGTCATTTTTGTCATTTTTGTCATTTTTGTCATTTTTGTCATTTTTGTCATTTTTGTCATTTTTGTCATTTTTGTCATTTTTGTCATTTTTGTCATTTTTGTCATTTTTGTCATTTTTGTCATTTTTGTCATTTTTGTCATTTTTGTCATTTTTGTCATTTTTGTCATTTTTGTCATTTTTGTCATTTTTGCCATTTTTGTCATTTTTGTCATTTTTGTCATTTTTGTCATTTTTGTCAATTTTGTCATTTATGTCATTTTTGTCATTTTTGTCATTTTTGTCATTTTTGTCATTTTTGCCATTTTTGTCATTTTTGTCATTTTTGTCATTTTTGTCATTTTTGTCAATTTTGTCATTTTTGTCATTTTTGTCATTTTTGTCATTTTTGTCATTTTTGTCATTTTTGTCATTTTTGTCATTTTTGTCATTTTTGTCATTTTTGTCATTTTTGTCATTTTTGTCATTTATGTCGTTTTTATGTTTTTGTCAATTTTGTCATTTTTGTCATTTGTGTCATTTTTGTCTTTTTTGTCATTTTTGTCATTTTTGTCATTTTTGTCATTTTTGTCATTTTTGTCATTTTTGTCATTTTTGTCATTTTTGTCATTTTTGTCATTTTTGTCATTTTTGTCATTTTTGTCATTTTTGTCATTTTTGTCATTTTTGTCATTTTTGTCATTTTTGTCATTTTTGTCATTTTTGTCATTTTTGTCATTTTTGTCATTTTTGTCATTTTTGTCATTTTTGTCATTTTTGTCATTTTTGTCCTTTTAGTCCTTTTTGTCATTTTTGTCAATTTTGTCAATTTTGTCAATTTTGTCATTTTTGTCATTTTTGTCTTTTTTGTCATTTTTGTCATTTTTGTCATTTTTGTCATTTTTGTCATTTTTGTCATTTTTGTCATTTTTGTCATTTTTGTCATTTTTGTCATTTTTGTCATTATTGTCATTTTTGTCATTTTTGTCATTTTTGTCATTTTTGTCATTTTTGTCATTTTTGTCATTATTGTCATTTTTGTCATTTTTGTCATTTTTGTCATTTTTGTCATTTTTGTCATTTTTGTCATTTTTGTCATTTTTGTCATTATTGTCATTTTTGTCATTTTTGTCATTTTTGTCATTTTTGTCATTTTTGTCATTTTTGTCATTTTTGTCATTTTTGTCATTTTTGTCATTTTTGTCATTTTTGTCATTTTTGTCATTTTTGTCATTTTTGTCATTTTTGTCATTTTTGTCATTTTTGTCATTTTTGTCATTTTTGTCATTTTTGTCATTTTTGTCATTTTTGTCATTTTTGTCATTTTTGTCATTTTTGTCATTTTTGTCATTTTTGTCATTTTTGTCATTTTTGTCATTTTTGTCATTTTTGTCATTTTTGTCATTTTTGTCATTTTTGTCATTTTTGTCATTTTTGTCATTTTTGTCATTTTTGTCATTTTTGTCATTTTTGTCATTTTTGTCATTTTTGTCATTTTTGTCATTTTTGTCATTTTTGTCATTTTTGTCATTCATGTCATTTTTATGTTTTTGTCATTTTTGTCATTTTTGTCATTTTTGCCATTTTTGTCATTTTTATCATTTTTGTCATTTTTGTCAATTTTGTCATTTTTGTCATTTTTGTCATTTTTGTCATTTTTGTCATTTTTGTCATTTTTGTCATTTTTGCCATTTTTGTCATTTTTGTCATTTTTGTCATTTTTGTCATTTTTGTCATTTTTGTCATTTTTGTCATTTTTGTCATTTTTGTCATTTTTGTCATTTTTGTCATTTTTGTCATTTTTGTCATTTTTGTCATTTTTGTCATTTTTGTCATTTTTGTCATTTTTGTCATTTTTGTCATTTTTGTCATTTTTGTCATTTTTGTCATTTTTGTCATTTTTGTCATTTTTGTCATTTTTGTCATTTTTGTCATTTTTGTCATTTTTGTCATTTTTGTCATTTTTGTCATTTTTGTCATTTTTGTCATTTTTGTCATTTTTGTCATTTTTTAATTTTTGTAATTTTTAAATTTTTGTCATTTTTGTCATTTTTGTCATTTTTGTCATTTTTGTCATTTTTGTCACTTTTGTCATTTTTGTCATTCTTGTCATTTTTGTTATTTTTGACATTTTTGTCATTTTTGTCATTTTTGTCATTTTTGTCATTTTTGTCATTTTTGTCATTTTTGTCATTTTTGTCATTTTTGTCATTTTTGTCATTTTTGTCATTTTTGTCATTTTTGTCATTTTTGTCATTTTTGTCATTTTTGTCATTTTTTTTAATTTTTGTGATTTTTGTGATTTTTGTGATTTTTGTGATTTTTGTGATTTTTGTTATTTATGTGATTTTTGTCATTTTTGTCATTTTTGTCATTTTTGTAATTTTTGTCATTTTTGTCATTTTTGTCATTTTTGTCATTTTTGTTATTTTTGACATTTTTGTCATTTTTGTCATTTTTGTCATTTTTGTCATTTTTGTCATTTTTGTCATTTTTGTCATTTTTGTCATTTTTGTCATTTTTGTCATTTTTGTCATTTTTGTCATTTTTGTCATTTTTGTCATTTTTGTCATTTTTGTCATTTTTGTCATTTTTGTAATTTTTGTCATTTTTGTCATTTTTGTTATTTTTTGTAATTTTTGTCATTTTCGTCATTTTTGTCATTTTTGTCATTTTTGTCATTTTTGTCATTTTTGCCATTTTTGTCATTTTTGTCATTTTTGTCATTTTTGTCATTTTTGTCATTTTTGTCATTTTTGTCATTTTTGTCATTTTTGTCATTTTTGTCATTTTTGTCATTTTTGTCATTTTTGTCATTTTTGTCATTTTTATCATTTTTGTCATATTTTGTCATTTTTGTCATTTTTGTCATTTTTGTCATTTTTGTCATTTTTGTCATTTTTGTCATTTTTTTCATTTTTGTCCTTTTTGTCCATTTCGTCTTTTTTGTCATTTTTGTCATTTTTGTCATTTTTGTCATTTTTGCCATTTTTGTCATTTTTGTCATTTTTGTCATTTTTTATCATTTTTGTCATTCTTGTCATTTTTGGTATTTTTGTCATTTTTGTCATTTTTGTCATTTCTGTCATTTCTGTCATTTTTGTCATTTTTGTCATTTTTGTCATTTTTGTCATTTTTGTCAATTTTGTCAATTTTGGCATTTTTGTCAATTTTGTCATTTTTGTCATTTTTGTCATTTTTGTCATTTTTGTCATTTTTGTAATTTTTGTAATTTTCATGAATTAACGTCATAAAGTGGTATTATTTTTTTCTATATTCGTGGTTTAGGTTAAATTTTCATAAAGATCTCGTAGAGGTTTTGTGGCATTCTGTAAACAATAGTAAACACGTTTA